>NC_069499.1:723252083-723379583 GCF_027579735.1 Bombina bombina
GGATGTGTAGTCCGCCCCCATGGGCGTTAACAACGCAAACACCGAACAAACCATAGTACTCGAAATCTGTCCATGTGCTAAAAAGATAATGGAGTCCCAGAGTCACCAATATACATAATATTGATAAGCGTATGAGTCAATCGCCCAGTTCAATTGTTAACTATCGTTCCGGTTTCCTAATTTCAGATACACAACCACTCCCCCTAGTCTGCCATAGGGTGAAACTCGGCACTCGTGTGTGCTGATAGGCTGCAAGAGATAAACTCATCTCACTGACAACCGCATTACATCAAACTGTAATCCCCAGTGCAACATATCACACATCACATAGTAATCGTCCTATACATCAGTCCCCACAAACAATGCTTCATTTGTGAACAAAGTACCTTCAAAGTACATCCAGTGTAACTTAACTCATCTTTTGGCGATCGCGTGAATGTCAGCCAAACATCTGTTCCTCTGATGTAGCTTCAACTCTGCTCCTTCTAATATCCCATGTCTGTGTCATACCTATCATAACCAACACCAACATCAAGTGCTCCCTAACGCAAAAAACTACAACCCGTAACATCCAGCTGATCCGCTGTCATTGCAGCCCCGTCGAAACCCATTGTGCAAGCCATAATGTAGGGACACGCCCACAAACCCATGATAGGTCCAGCTACAACACACCTTCCGTCTGTTACGACTATCTAGCCTGTCAGGAGAAAGATATGTTGTATGACCACCCCCCCCAGGCACGATGTAAATACACCAAATTGTCACCTCCATTTTCAGTCATAATAAGCTAGAGTGTAATTACTCATACATCCAACGATCCCTCGCTAAGGCACTGAGGGTGTCAAACAACACTGTCATTACCTCTCTTGGCCACTGGACCGTCCTCGCACACCAAAGAGCAATGGGACCTTATCCAGATTCGACGAATTCCCCCAAACCATACCCTAAAGCAACTCATAATCACCACCAAAAGATGTATACATGAAAAGGAATTAAAAATAAGTATAAATCAACAAGTACACTAGGGAAAGACACAGAGGAAGCCCTTGTGTTATCAACCTATTTAGTGGTGGACTTGAATATTGCATGTCAAAAATAAATTTCTTACAATTACAAAGATACAAATGTGTTACAAAGTATTTTACATTGTATATATTGCACAAATTCAATAACCAACTTCATAAATAAAGTGCCAAGTGATCCTATAAAGAAAATAAAAAGTAAAGAATTAGAATAATAATATTTGTGACAACTAAATTCAATGTGAATATATTAGTGAAAATAAATATATTAAATATTCGAGTTTATTTAGAATTTAAAATTTAAAATTAATCACAATACTCATATCAAAATTTCTTAATTACCATATATATATATATATATATATATATATATAGGACCACAATCAATCGAATGGACTATATATAAATTGAAAATTGTTATATGGGGGAACCCTTCAACAAAGGATACTCATATAACAAAGTCAGAGATTTAAAAACTAATGGGTACTCAGTGAAAATATAGGAAATGCCAAATATCTATATCCAATAATGTCACTCAAATTACCTTTTTTGACTACTAGCTAAGGCATAATCCACTATAATGCTAAATTAAATATATAGCAAAGGTAAATGCAAACCCCTACGCTTAAAGAAGTAACCTATTTTTCTTGCTCAATATTGAATTATACTTTTTAGATTTTAAATGTTGTCCAGTTACACTCCCTATTGAGGCCTTTAGGCCATAAAGTGTTAAGCTCATTGATCCAAAAGGCTTCCCTTTTATTCAATAAGGCCTCTCTATCACCACCTCTCCTAGGCATGTGTATATGTTCCAAAATTTGGAAGCGTAATTGGCTGATACTATGTCCTGCTTGTAGAAAATGCGCAGACACTGGAGCATCCTTGCCACATCTGATATTTGACTTGTGCTCAGATATCCTCTCACGTGCCTCTCTTGTCGATTGTCCAATGTATACCAATGAACATGGACACTTAATGGCATATATGATAAACTCTGTCCTACAAGTCAAATATTCTTTAATCCGGTATTTTCTACCTGTGTAGGGATGAAAAAATTCTCCTCCCTTAATCATAGACTTACAATTTATGCAAGAGAGGCAAGGATAGCAACCTGTGCGCCGCTTACCAGTGATAGTTTTCTGTTGATATTTGTGACTACCAACATCTGCTCTAACTAGTTGATCTTTAATATTTAGACTCCTTTTGTAAGCCGGCATTGGTGGTTCATGGAATGCATTAATGTCAGGATGGCATTTCTGTAAAATGTGCCAATACTTCCGTATAATTTTGTTCACCTGACTACTCCTAGTGCTATATTGTGTGACAAACAATAACCTATTGATCTTATCCTTCTTCCTATTCCTCTTATTTCCAATGGGTTCAGACTTTCCAATTCTTGAAATGATATTTTGCTTTTCTTTATTCACAAGTTCAAAAGGGTAAAATTTGTTTGACATCTGTTCCAGTCTTTTCATTTTTAATTCAGTATCAGACACAATACGATCCACTCTTAATAATTGACTTTTTGGTATTGCTTTAAAAGTGGAAGGTGGATGAAAGCTGCCATACAGCAAAGTGTTGTTTTTGTCTGTGGGCTTTGAATAAATGTCCGCTCTTAATCCATGTTCCACTTTGTAAATGCATGTGTCTAAGAATTGAATAGACTGTTCACTCCATGTCAAACAAAATTTAATGCCATTAACAGACTTATTGAGATCATCAATAAATAGGAGTAGGGATCCAATGTCGCCATACCATATGCCAAACACATCGTCAATGAACCTCCACCATGTGGCACCAAATTTCTTGAATAATGTATGTTCATAGACAAAAATCTCTTCAAAATTGTTCATAAAAATGTTGGCATATGTTGGGGCGACATTGGATCCCATAGCAGTACCCTTCCTTTGAAAGAAAAACTCATTATTAAAAAGAAAATAATTCATATAGAGGATAACCTCTAATAATTCTAAAAAGAATTGTATCTGAGATAAACTGAATCTATTATCATTTTTCAAAACCTTGGCAACTGATTCTATCCCACTTGTATGTTTAATCGATGTGTATAAACTAGACACATCAAGTGTAAACAGAATAACCTTAGTATTTTCCAAATCTAGTTGTTCAATCTTTTTAAAAAAATCATATGTATCTTGGATATAAGATGTAGATTTAGTAACATATGGTTGTAAAATTTTGTCCAAGAAGATAGAAATATTGGTAAAAATAGATCCAGATCCTGCCACTATTGGTCTGCCAGGTGGTTTTAACTCATTCTTATGAATCTTTGGCAGACAATAGATGACAGGTCTCACTGGATGTTTAACATGTAAAAAATCATACAAATCTTTAGAGATCAATCCATTGTTTTTAGCTTTACCTAGAATACTGGTAATCTCTTTTTGAATCTTATGCGTGGGGTCATAACCAATCCTGACGTATACAGAGATATCACTAAGTTGTTGCTCAATTTCAGATATATATGCCACCTGGCTCATCACTACTAGGGCACCACCCTTGTCAGCTGCCTTAATAGCCAATTCCTTTCTCTGTTTCAAGCACTTTAAGGATGTTGAGTCATTTTTATATTCCATCAAACGTTTTTGGAACATAATATCAGGTATCTGGAATAATTGCTCAACATCCCTAAGTACTAGCTCAAAGAATGTATTGGCTCCATTATCAGTTATGACCGGATTAAAATTGCTATTTTTCTTAAGACCCACTGTCTGGCAAGTAAGCATCTCATTACTCTTGGAAGGGGTTACCACATTATCAGTTTTACCTTTTTTATCAAAAAAAAATTTCAATTTAATCCTGCGAAAAAAAGCATGTAATTCATGTTTCAATTGGAATAAATTCCCTTTGTTAATAGGGCAATATGATAGCCCCATGTTAAGGAGAGTGACTTCTTCATTAGTTAGGTTAACCCCTGAGATGTTATGAACAATATTAACCTCTTTAGGGTAAGCATCAGCCCGACTATCATTACTGATGTCACTTACATATTTACTCTTAGTTGTTAAATTATCAACATTTAAATCTTTGTCAAAATCAAAGTCCATTGCATTATTGGAAATATAAAAGTCATTTACCAAGAGTCCGCTTATGTCAAGGGGAGGAACATCAACTGAATTATGCGATAGCAATCCGGCATTCACAGTGCTTCGTGTCATACTCAGTTGTGACTCCGGCCTCTGCCCCGGCTGTTCCACCGGGTTTGCTTGGCTTTCTTTGCTCCAGGATTGGGCGGCTGTGCGCTTCCGATGTTTCCTGCCACCCCTCCGGTGTCTGCATCCGAATCCTCTGTGAAAAAACAAGCTGACGATTCCGACTCGCTCTGAGTATCACCTGGTGCTCTACGTTTCTCACGTCTCTGACGCTGGAATCTCGGCTTGGGGGGTCCGCCTCCATCTGCTCTCTGGCAACTGATGTTTCCTTGAGCATAGTCCTGCTCATCACGCATGAATTTGGTACGTTTACCCTCCTCCAAGATTTTTTTATATTCATTAACAGACTTCGTGATCTTGTCCAGTAATGCTTTATATTCTTCAAGGGGTATGCTCTGTTGTAATTCTTGTTTCGCCTTTTCGACTTCCCCTTTATATCTTATTTCCTTCTGTGCATACTCGACAGTCCAGGTGATTATGTCAAACGAGCATTTGTTTAAGATGCTCTCAAATCTTTCACAATATTCAGGCTTGTCTGCAAACAGGGTTGGACGTGTAGACATACGCAGACCTCTAGGTATCCGCTTGACTTTGAAATACTCAGACAAAGTAACAGCATGTAATTGTAGGACCATATGCTTCACGCTATCCTTCTCCAAACGTTTGCTGGATCTCTCTTTAGGGGCAACATTCAGAAAGTCACTAGATCCCATAACTGAGGAAAATATCACCTGTGCATCTTCTGCTGAGTACCCAAAAGTGTTAGGACCCTTCATCGTGTTTGTATCACTGGTAAGCAGCACACAGGTTGCTATCCTTGCCTCTCTTGCATAAATTGTAATTCTATGATTAAGGGAGGAGAATTTTTTCATCCCTACACAGGTAGAAAATACCGGATTAAAGAATATTTGACTTGTAGGACAGAGTTTATCATATATGCCATTAAGTGTCCATGTTCATTGGTATACATTGGACAATCGACAAGAGAGGCACGTGAGAGGATATCTGAGCACAAGTCAAATATCAGATGTGGCAAGGATGCTCCAGTGTCTGCGCATTTTCTACAAGCATGACATAGTATCAGCCAATTACGCTTCCAAATTTTGGAACATATACACATGCCTAGGAGAGGTGGTGATAGAGAGGCCTTATTGAATAAAAGGGAAGCCTTTTGGATCAATGAGCTTAACACTTTATGGCCTAAAGGCCTCAATAGGGAGTGTAACTGGACAACATTTAAAATCTAAAAAGTATAATTCAATATTGAGCAAGAAAAATAGGTTACTTCTTTAAGCGTAGGGGTTTGCATTTACCTTTGCTATATATTTAATTTAGCATTATAGTGGATTATGCCTTAGCTAGTAGTCAAAAAAGGTCATTTGAGTGACATTATTGGATATAGATATTTGGCATTTCCTATATTTTCACTGAGTACCCATTAGTTTTTAAATCTCTGACTTTTTGTTATATGGGTATCCTTTGTTGAAGGGTTCCCCCATATAACAATTTTCAATTTATATATAGTCCATTCGATTGATTGTGGTCCTATATATATATATATATATATATATATATATATATATATATATATATATATATATATATATATATATATATATATATATATATATATATATATATATATATATATATATATATATGGTAATTAAGAAATTTTGATATGAGTATTGTGATTAATTTTAAATTCTAAATAAACTCGAATATTTAATATATTTTCACTAATATATTCACATTGTATTTAGTTGTCACAAATCTTATTATTCTAATTTTTTACTTTTTATTTTTTATTTTCTTTATAGGATCACTTGGCACTTTATTTATGAAGTTGGTTATTGAATTTGTGCAATATATACAATGTAAAATACTTTGTAACACATTTGTATTTTTGACATGCAATATTCAAGTCCACCACTAGAGGGCGATATATGTGCAATTTTTTTCACAATTGTTTGGCGCCAATATGGCTATTTAAATGGTGTTTTGTTCAATTTATGTCAGGCTTGAGAAAGGGCTTATTGTTAGCCCGAAACGTTGCTGTATTTGACCTGTGTTTAAAATAAAAGTCACTTTGCTCACTGCTGGAGGCTGCCTTCTTCTACTTGAATTGTTTGGGCTTGGTCAGCCCTCTCCGTGCACTAGTGAGTAGTGGGTGCTGTATCCATCTTTATTCATTTGAATTATCAACCTATTTACCAAACCACTAACACTATCAAAATAAAAATTTTCCCCTCAACAATTTTCAATACAACCCCAACACCTTAAATCCAATATGTTAAAGGGCAGCCAACCGTCACCCCCTTACTCATGGATAGTGATCGACTGGGCATACATATTGTGCCATATGGCAAACAATCAAAGCCCAAAATCTATTCAATGTCTGATAAAATTAAAAAATGAGACCTAGTACCAAAATCTATCACCAGAAAGAAAGGAAAAAGGTTTTATCAATCATATTACCGCAACCGAACCAAATAAGCATACTAGTAAGGTGACTCAACATATCTCCCAATGGGGAACATACCCCATTATACTATCTTAACTGTAACCAGGGGGAAGCTTGGATCAGGAAGCGAAAACGGGAGGATCCCACTCGTGTTACACCAGTGAGTTAGTGAAGATATCTTACATATATCCTAATATATCAAAAAATGAACATAAAATTAAACATAAAATTAAAATGAGACCACTAAGGGCCCCAATGTAAAAACAATAGGTCCTATATGGCATTACATCAACATCAATATTACAATACAATTGTGTGTGTGTATATGTATTATGTATATTAGGGCTGCCACTAACTATTATTTTCATAATTAATCGGCCAATTATTTTTTCGCTTAATTGGATAATTTTTTTTCTCCTATAATTAAAATAAAATCCACATACTGAGTTTTATAAATATAAACTTCCGACTAAAACTTTCCATTAAAACAACTGTTGGTCCAATTTTTTAAGCAGCAGAACAAAACCACAAACTGTTTGAAAATAGAGAGAATTAGTAAGAGGCAGACTACCACTGTTTATAGCATTCTGTTATTCACTCTTTCAGAAACTTTGCATTGAAATGCAAACATGTCAACATTACCACATGCTCCTGGCTGAGGCTGGCGCTCTTTTTTTTTTTTGCAAGCTATTTTGCCTGCAGCAGAGAAGAGGCACTCAGATGGTGTTGAGGTGCATAAATAGGGTTTAGCCAATTTCACCAAGGTGGGCTATTTATCTTTGTTATAGAAATACCTGTTACACTATGCAAGCGTAACTCTAGGGGGCGCTAGAAGAAATATATAAAAAAATCTGTAGGATAATACTGAAGTATAGTAAAAACAATAAAAACTTAAAAATAAATATAAAATGATCAGATAATGTATAGAGACAAAATAATAATGACAATTACAGAAAAAATGAGACATGGACTCATCAAATGTGATGAGATCAATATAAACAGAAAATGCAGATTAAAACAATATATAATAAATAAATAGTATTAAGTCTCTAATAAGTTCTTATCTGTATATGATATTGATACTCAGGCAGTCCCAAGATTAGGAGGGGACTTCAGAGGTTTATTAGTCCTCCTGGGTAGCACATATATAAGATTCTCCCTTAGATCCAGAAGTCAGCTCCTTGTCACAAAACCAGTCTGGGTAAATACTCTCTCTGTGCAAAGAAAATCACAAAGACAAGGGCGCCTCCTCGTGTGATATAGTTTGGACAAATGTAAAAATAGGTGAATACAGATTTTATACTCACACTTATAGAGGCAGACTGGGAGTTCAGTGTCCCAGTTCACTGACCAAGGCAGTGCAACAAATCACTCCAGGGTAGATTTCAATCAAGATCAGGCTCTCAGCAAAGAGTTAAAATACCATTTAATGGTGCAGTAAAATACAAATATAAAATGTCACAAATGTGACTGTAACAATGGATAAACAAGCAACTAGTTTCTTAGATCTCTGTCTGTTTCCTCAGGCTTCTATCCAAAGACTGAGAGCTCTGGCTTATAAATGCTAAATGACCACTCTAAGAGTGAAACATAACCACACCTATTCAGGTGTGGAAGTGAACCTGCCTCATCAGGTGTGTTTGATCTTGGAAGCTAAGCAGGGCCAGGCCTGGTCAGTACCTGGATGGGAGACTGCCTGGGAACACCAGGTGCATTAGACTTAAAATATATATGTATGTATATATATATGTGTGTGTGTATGGATATATAAGATATGGATTTTTTATTGTTACTATTTTAGAATATCATAATAATATCCTATAACATATGATGCTGACATGATATCCACCGTAAGATAATGTTTGGCTATGGTTGTTGTTTTTTACATCCTTTATTAACCAATTTGTACAGTACTTGTTTGTTTTTTAGTATAATGTGAATTATTTGGAAATGGTTTTAATCATTGTATTTTAACTACGGTCTGATTGAAACAGGTGTGCACTCACACACCTGATGAGGCAGGTTCACTTCCACACCTGAATAGGTGTGGTTATGTTTCACTCTTAGAGTGGTCATTTAGCATTTATAAGCCAGAGCTCTCAGTCTTTGGATAGAAGCCTGAGGAAACAGACAGAGATCTGAGAAACTAGTTGCTTGTTTATCCATTGTTACAGTCACATTTGTGACATTTTATATTGTATTTTACTGCACCATTAAACTATGGTATTTTAACTCTTTGCTGAGAGCCTGAGCTTGATTGAAATCTACCCTGGAGTGATTTGTTGCACTGCCTTGGTCAGTGAACTGGGACACTGTGAACTCCCAGTCTGCCTCTATAAGCACAACAGAGTGCTGCTTTACTTGTGAGTATAAAATCTGTATTCACCTATTTTTACATTTGTCCAAACTATATCACACGAGGAGGCGCCCTTGTCTTTGTGATTTTCTTTGCACAGAGAGAGTATTTATCTTTGTTAGCTCTCCACCAATGCAAGGGAACTTTCAACAAAGTAAGCCTGAACTTCATTTCTTTCATGTAATTAGCAAGAGTCCATGAGCTAGTGACGTATGGGATATACATTCCTACCAGGAGGGGCAAATTTTCCCAAACCTCAAAATGCCTATAAATACACCCCTCACCACACCCACAATTCAGTTTTACAAACTTTGCCTCCCATGGAGGTGGTGAAGTAAGTTTGTGCTAGATTCTACGTTGATATGCGCTTCGCAGCAGGCTGGAGCACGGTTTTCCTCTCAGAGTGCAGTGAATGTCAGAGGGATGTGAAGAGAGTATTGCCTATTTGAATTCAATGGTCTTCCTCTAGGGGATCTATTTCATAGGTTCTCTGTAGAGATTCATCTCTTACCTCCCTTTTCAGATCGACGATATACTCTTATATACCATTACCTCTACTGATTCTCGTTTCAGTACTGGTTTGGCTGTCTACTATATGTAGATGAGTGTCTTGGGGTAAGTAAGTCTTATTTTTTATGACACTCTAAGCTATGGTTGGGCACTTTATATGTAAAGTTCTAAATATATGTGTTTAAACTTATATTTGCCATGATTCAGGATAATCAGTATTCCTTATTTCAGACAGTCAGTTTCATTATTTGGGATAATGCATATGAAATATTTTTTTCTTACCTTAAAAGAGTTTTTTTCAATTGACTTTTTTTCCTGTGGGCTGTTAGGCTCGCGGGGGCTGAAAATGCTTCAATTTATTGCGTCATTTTTGGCGCAGACTTTTTTGGTGCAAAACTTTTGTCATTTCCGGCGCCCTAATTGATGCCGGAAGTTGTGCATGGTTGCACCATTTTTGACGTTCAGACGTTTTTTTTGCGCCAAAATTGTGGGCGTCGTTTTTTTCGGCGTCACAGGATGTGGCTTCATACTTGGCGCCAAAAAATATGGGCGTTGTACTTGGCACCAATAATGTGGGCGTCATTCTTGGCGCCAAAAAATGTGGGCGTCATTTTTGTCTCCACCTTTTTTTTACATTATTTCAGTCTCATTTTTCATTGCTTCTGGTTGCTAGAGGCTTGTTCATTTGGCATTTTTTCCCATTCCTGAAACTGTCATTTAAGGAATTTGCTAATTTTGCTTTATATGTTGTTTTTTCTATTACATATTGCAAGATGTCTCAACATGACCCTGGATCAGAATCTACTTCTGGAAAGACGCTGCCTGATGCTGGTTCTACCAAAGTTAAGTGCATCTGTTGTAAATTTTTGGTAACTGTTCCGCCGGCTGTTGTTTGTGATAACTGTCATGATAAACTTTCTAATGCAGATTGTATTTCCATTAGTAATAATCCATTACCTGTTGTTGTTCCTTCAACAGCTAATGTTCAGGATGTCCCTGTTAATGTAAAAGAATTTGTTTCTAAATCTATTAGGAAGGCTCTGTCTGTTATTCCTCCTTCCAGTAAGCGTAAAAGGTCTTTTAAAGCTTCTCATATTTCAGATGAATTTTTAAGTGACCGTCATCATTCTGACTTATCTGTTTCTGATGAGGATCTATCTGGTTCAGAAGATTCTGCCTCAGATATTGACACTGATAAATCTTCATATTTATTTAAGATGGAGTTTATTCGTTCTTTACTTAAAGAAGTGTTAATTGCATTAGATATGGAGGAGTCTAGTCCTCTTGATACTAAATCTACTAAGCGTTTAAATTCAGTTTTCAAACCTCATGTAGTTATTCCTGAAGTTTTTCCAGTTCCTGATGCTATTTCAGAAGTAATTTCTAGGGAATGGAATAGTCTGGGTACTTCATTTACTCCTTCTCAAAGGTTTAGGAAATTGTACCCTGTGCCATCCGATAGATTAGAGTTTTGGGATAAAATCCCTAAAGTTGATGGGGCTATTTCTACTCTTGCTAAAAGTACTACTATTCCTACGGCGGATAGTACTTCCTTTAAGGATCCTTTAGACAGGAAGCTTGAATCCTTTCTAAGGAAAGCTTATTTATGTAAGCTTAAGGTAATCTTCTTAGACCTGCTATTTCTTTGGCTGATGTTGCTGCAGCTTCAACTTTCTGGTTGGAGGCTTTAGCGCAACAATTGTCAGACCATAATGCTTATAGCATTGTTAAACTTCTTCAACATGCTAATAACTTTATTTGTGATGCCATTTTTTGATATCATTAGAATTGATGTCAGATATATGTCTTTAGCTATCTTAGCTAGAAGAGCTTAATGGCTTAAATCTTGGAGTGCAGATATGACTTCTAAGTCAACTTTACTTTCTCTTTCTTTCCAAGGTAATAAATTATTTGGTTCACAGTTGGATTCTATTATTTCAACTGTTACTGGGGGGAAAGGAACCTTTTTGCCTCAGGACAAAAAATCTAAAGGTAAATATAGGGCTGCTAATCGTTTTCGTTCCTTACGTCAGAATAAGGAACAAAAGCCTGACCCTTCCCCTAAACTAATGGTTTTCGTTTGGAAACCTTCTCCAGTCTGGAATAAATCCAAACCTTTTAGAAAGTCAAAACCAGCTCCTAAATCCGCATGAAGGTGCGGCCCTCATTCCAGCACAGCTGGTAGGAGGCAGGTTACGATTTTTCAAAGATATTTGGATCAATTCGATTCACAGTCTTTGGATTCAGAACATTGTTTCTCAAGGGTACAGAATAGGTTTCAAGATGAGACCACCTGTGAGAAGATTTGTTCTCTCTCGCATTCCAGTTAACCCAGTGTAGGCTCAGGCATTTCTGAAATGTGTTTCAGATCTAGAGTTGGCTGGGGTAATTGTGCCAGTTGCAGTTCTGGAACGGGGTCTGGGGTTTTACTCAAATCTATTCATTGTACCAAAGAAGGAGAATTCCTTCAGACCAGTTCTGGATCTAAAAATATTGAATCGTTATGTGAGAATACCAACATTCAAAATGGTGACTATAAGGACTATTCTGCCTTTCTCCAACATAGGTGTGTCCGGTCCACGGCGTCATCCTTACTTGTGGGATATTCTCTTCCCCAACAGGAAATGGCAAAGAGCCCAGCAAAGCTGGTCACATGATCCCTCCTAGGCTCCGCCTTCCCCAGTCATTCTCTTTGCCGTTGCACAGGCAACATCTCCACGGAGATGGCTCAGAGTTTTTTGGTGTTTAAATGTAGTTTTTATTCTTCTATCAAGAGTTTGTTATTTTAAAATAGTGCTGGTATGTACTATTTACTCTGAAACAGAAAAGAGATGAAGATTTCTGTTTGTAAGAGGAAAATGATTTTAGCAACCGTTACTAAAATCGATGGCTGTTTCCACACAGGACTGTTGAGAGGAATTAACTTCAGTTGGGGGAAACAGTGAGCAGACTTTGGCTGCTTGAGGTATGACACATTTCTAACAAGACTTGGTAATGCTGGAAGCTGTCATTTTCCCTATGGGATCCGGTAAGCCATTTTCTTAATTTTCAATATAAGAATAAAAGGGCTTCACAAGGGCTTTAAAGACTGGTAGACAGTAACGGTTTTATTTTAAAACGTTTTTTTGTGCTTTGTTATCAAGTTTATGCCTATTAACATGTCTGAACTATCAGATAGACGATGTTCTGTATGTTCGGAAGCCAAGGTTCCTATCCATTTAAATATATGTGATGAATGTGACAAACAAAGTAGGGACAATGATGCCACTGATAATAATGTTGCCCAAAATGATTCCTTAAGTGAGGGGAGTAAGCATGGTACTGCATCATCCCCTTCTATGTTTACACCAGTCTTGCCCACTCAGGAGGCCCCTAGTGCATCTAGTGCGCCAATCCTCCTTACTATGCAACAATTAACGGCTGTAATGGATAATTCTATTAAAAACACTTTGCAGTTAGCTAGATTATCGGCGAAAAATTCAGGTTTTGCTATTGTGGCGCGCAGAGCGCTTTGGCTGAAGTCTTGGTCAGCGGATGTGTCCTCCAAGAACAGATTGCTTAACATCCCTTTCAAGGGGAAAACGCTGTTTGGCCCTGACTTGAAAGAGATTATTTCAGACATCACTGGGGGAAAGGGCCACGCCCTTCCTCAGGATAGGTCTTTTAAGGCTAAAAATAAAACAAATTTCTCCAACATAGGTGTGTCCGGTCCACGGCGTCATCCTTACTTGTGGGATATTCTCTTCCCCAACAGGAAATGGCAAAGAGCCCAGCAAAGCTGGTCACATGATCCCTCCTAGGCTCCGCCTACCCCAGTCATTCTCTTTGCCGTTGTACAGGCAACATCTCCACGGAGATGGCTTAGAGTTTTTTAGTGTTTAACTGTAGTTTTTCATTATTCAATCAAGAGTTTGTTATTTTCAAATAGTGCTGGTACGTACTATTTACTCAGAAACAGAAAAGAGATGAAGAATTCTGTTTGTATGAGGAAAATGATTTTAGCAACCGTAACTAAAATCCATGGCTGTTCCACACAGGACTGTTGAGAGCATTAACTTCAGTTGGGGGAACAGTTTGCAGTCCTTTGCTGCTTGAGGTATGACACATTCTAACAAGACGATGTAATGCTGGAAGCTGTCATTTTCCCTATGGGATCCGGTAAGCCATGTTTATTACGATTGTAAATAAGGGCTTCACAAGGGCTTATTTAGACTGTAGACATTTTTTGGGCTAAATCGATTGATATTAACACTTATTTAGCCTTGAGGAATCATTTATTCTGGGTATTTTGATATAATTATATCGGCAGGCACTGTTTTAGACACCTTATTCTTTAGGGGCTTTCCCAAAGCATAGGCAGAGTCTCATTTTCGCGCCGGTGTTGCGCACTTGTTTTTGAGAGGCATGGCATGCAGTCGCATGTGAGAGGAGCTCTGATACTGATAAAAGACTTCTGAAGGCATCATTTGGTATCGTATTCCCCTTGGGTTTGGTTGGGTCTCAGCAAAGCAGATACCAGGGACTGTAAAGGGGTTAAAGCTTAAAACGGCTCCGGTTCCGTTATTTTAAGGGTTAAAGCTTCCAAAATTGGTGTGCAATATTTTCAAGGCTTTAAGACACTGTGGTGAAAGTTTGGTGAATTTTGAACAATTCCTTCATGTTTTTTCGCAATTGCAGTAATAAAGTGTGTTCAGTTTAAAATTTAAAGTGACAGTAACGGTTTTATTTCAAAACGTTTTTTGTACTTTCTTATCAAGTTTATGCCTGTTTAACATGTCTGAACTACCAGATAGACTGTGTTCTGAATGTGGGGAAGCCAGAATTCCTATTCATTTAAATAAATGTGATTTATGTGATAATGACAATGATGCCCAAGATGATTCCTCAAGTGAGGGGAGTAAGCATGGTACTGCATCATTCCCTCCTTCGTCTACACGAGTCTTGCCCACTCAGGAGGCCCCTAGTACATCTAGCGCGCCAATACTCCTTACTATGCAACAATTAACGGCTGTAATGGATAATTCTGTCAAAAACATTTTAGCCAAAATGAACCCTTGTCAGCGTAAGCGTGGATGCTCTGTTTTAGTTACTGAAGAGCATGACGACGCTGATATTAATATCTCTGGAGGGCCCCTAACCCAATCTGAGGGAGCCAGGGAGGTTTTGTCTGAGGGAGAAATTACTGATTTAGGGAACATTTCTCAGCAGGCTGAATCTGATGTGATTACTTTTAAATTTAAATTGGAACATCTCCGCATTTTGCTTAAGGAGGTATTATCCACTCTGGATGATTGTGAAAATTGGTCATCCCAGAGAAACTATGTAAAATGGACAAGTTCCTAGAGGTGCCGGGGCTCCCAGAAGCTTTTCCTATACCCAAGCGGGTGGCGGACATTGTTAATAAAGAATGGGAAAGGCCCGGTATTCCTTTCGTCCCTCCCCCCATATTTAAAAAATTGTTTCCTATGGTCGACCCCAGAAAGGACTTATGGCAGTCAATCCCCAAGGTCGAGGGAGCGGTTTCTACTTTAAACAAACGCACCACTATTCCCATAGAGGATAGTTGTGCTTTCAAAGATCCTATGGATAAAAAATTAGAAGGTTTGCTTAAAAAGATGTTTGTTCAGCAGGGTTACCTTCTACAACCCATTTCATGCATTGTCCCTGTCACTACAGCCGCATATTTCTGGTTTGATGAACTGATTAAGGTGCTCGATAGTGACTCTCCTCCTTATGAGGAGATTATGGACAGAGTCAATGCTCTCAAATTGGCTAATTCTTTCACTCTAGACGCCTCTTTGCAATTGGCTAAGTTAGCGGCTAAGAATTCTGGGTTTGCTATTGTGGCGCGCAGAGCGCTTTGGTTGAAATCTTGGTCGGCTGATGCGTCTTCCAAGAACAAGCTACTAAACATTCCTTTCAAGGGGAAAACGTTGTTTGGTCCTGACTTGAAAGAGATTATCTCTGATATCACTGGGGGTAAGGGCCACGCCCTTCCTCAGGATCGGCCTTTCAAGGCAAAAAATAGACCTAATTTTCGTCCCTTTCGTAAAAACGGACCAGCCCAAGGTGCTACGTCCTCTAAGCAAGAGGGTAATACTTCTCAGGCCAAGCCAGCTTGGAGACCAATGCAAGGCTGGAACAAGGGAAAGCAGGCCAAGAAACCTGCCACTGCTACCAAGACAGCATGAAATGTTGGCCCCCGATCCGGGACCGGATCTGGTGGGGGGCAGACTCTCTCTCTTCGCTCAGGCTTGGGCAAGAGATGTTCTGGATCCTTGGGCGCTAGAAATAGTCTCCCAAGGTTATCTTCTGGAATTCAAGGGACTTCCCCCAAGGGGGAGGTTCCACAGGTCTCAGTTGTCTTCAGACCACATAAAAAGACAGGCATTCTTACATTGTGTAGAAGACCTGTTAAAAATGGGAGTGATTCATCCTGTTCCATTAAGAGAACAAGGGATGGGGTTCTACTCCAATCTGTTCATAGTTCCCAAAAAAGAGGGAACGTTCAGACCAATCTTAGATCTCAAGATCTTAAACAAGTTTCTCAAGGTTCCATCGTTCAAGATGGAAACCATTCGAACTATTCTTCCTTCCATCCAGGAAGGTCAATTCATGACCACGGTGGATTTAAAGGATGCGTATCTACATATTCCTATCCACAAGGAACATCATCGGTTCCTAAGGTTCGCATTCCTGGACAAACATTACCAGTTCGTGGCGCTTCCTTTCGGATTGGCCACTGCTCCAAGGATTTTCACAAAGGTACTAGGGTCCCTTCTAGCTGTGCTAAGACCAAGGGGCATTGCTGTAGTACCTTACTTGGACGACATTCTGATTCAAGCGTCGTCCCTTCTTCAAGCAAAGGCTCACACGGACATTGTCCTGGCCTTTCTCAGATCTCACGGATGGAAAGTGAACGTGGAAAAGAGTTCTCTATCCCCGTCAACAAGGGTTCCCTTCTTGGGAACAATAATAGACTCCTTAGAAATGAGGATTTTTCTGACAGAGGCCAGAAAAACAAAACTTCTAGACTCTTGTCGGATACTTCATTCCGTTCCTCTTCCTTCCATAGCTCAGTGCATGGAAGTGATCGGGTTGATGGTAGCGGCAATGGACATAGTTCCTTTTGCGCGCATTCATCTAAGACCATTACAACTGTGCATGCTCAGTCAGTGGAATGGGGACTATACAGACTTGTCTCCGAAGATACAAGTAAATCAGAGGACCAGAGATTCACTCCGTTGGTGGCTGTCCCTGGACAACCTGTCACAAGGGATGACATTCCGCAGACCAGAGTGGGTCATTGTCACGACCGACGCCAGTCTGATGGGCTGGGGCGCGGTCTGGGGATCCCTGAAAGCTCAGGGTCTTTGGTCTCGGGAAGAATCTCTTCTACCGATAAACATTCTGGAACTGAGAGCGATATTCAATGCTCTCAAGGCTTGGCCTCAGCTAGCGAGGGCCAAGTTCATACGGTTTCAATCAGACAACATGACAACTGTTGCGTACATCAACCATCAGGGGGGAACAAGGAGTTCCCTAGCGATGGAAGAAGTGACCAAAATCATTCTATGGGCGGAGTCTCACTCCTGCCACCTGTCTGCTATCCACATCCCAGGAGTGGAAAATTGGGAAGCGGACTTTCTGAGTCGTCAGACATTGCATCCGGGGGAGTGGGAACTCCATCCGGAAATCTTTGCCCAAGTCACTCAGCTGTGGGGCATTCCAGACATGGATCTGATGGCCTCTCGTCAGAACTTCAAGGTTCCTTGCTACGGGTCCAGATCCAGGGATCCCAAGGCGGCTCTAGTGGATGCACTAGTAGCACCTTGGACCTTCAAACTAGCTTATGTGTTCCCGCCGTTTCCTCTCATCCCCAGGCTGGTAGCCAGGATCAATCAGGAGAGGGCGTCGGTGATCTTGATAGCTCCTGCGTGGCCACGCAGGACTTGGTATGCAGATCTGGTGAATATGTCATCGGCTCCACCTTGGAAGCTACCTTTGAGACGAGACCTTCTTGTTCAGGGTCCGTTCGAACATCCGAATCTGGTTTCACTCCAGCTGACTGCTTGGAGATTGAACGCTTGATTTTATCGAAGCGAGGGTTCTCAGATTCTGTTATCGATACTCTTGTTCAGGCCAGAAAGCCTGTAACTAGAAAGATTTACCACAAAATTTGGAAAAAATATATCTGTTGGTGTGAATCTAAAGGATTCCCTTGGGACAAGGTTAAGATTCCTAGGATTCTATCCTTCCTTCAAGAAGGATTGGAAAAGGGTTTATCTGCAAGTTCCCTGAAGGGACAGATTTCTGCCTTGTCGGTGTTACTTCACAAAAAACTGGCTGCTGTGCCAGATGTTCAAGCCTTTGTTCAGGCTCTGGTTAGAATTAAGCCTGTTTACAAACCTTTGACTCCTCCTTGGAGTCTCAATTTAGTTCTTTCAGTTCTTCAGGGGGTTCCGTTTGAACCCTTGCATTCCGTTGATATTAAGTTATTATCTTGGAAAGTTTTGTTTTTAGTTGCAATTTCTTCTGCCAGAAGAGTTTCAGAATTATCTGCTCTGCAGTGTACTCCTCCTTATCTGGTGTTTCATGCAGATAAGGTGGTTTTACGTACTAAACCTGGTTTTCTTCCAAAAGTTGTTTCTAACAAAAACATTAACCGGGAGATTATCGTACCTTCTCTGTGTCCGAAACCAGTTTCAAAGAAGGAACGTCTGTTGCACAATTTGGATGTTGTTCGCGCTCTAAAATTCTATTTAGATGCTACAAAGGATTTTAGACAAACATCTTCCTTGTTTGTTTATTCCGGTAAAAGGAGAGGTCAAAAAGCAACTTCTACCTCTCTCTCTTTTTGGATTAAAAGCATCATCAGATTGGCTTACGAGACTGCCGGACGGCAGCCTCCCGAAAGAATCACAGCTCATTCCACTAGGGCTGTGGCTTCCACATGGGCCTTCAAGAACGAGGCTTCTGTTGATCAGATATGTAGGGCAGCGACTTGGTCTTCACTGCACACTTTTACCAAATTTTACAAGTTTGATACTTTTGCTTCTTCTGAGGCTATTTTTGGGAGAAAGGTTTTGCAAGCCGTGGTGCCTTCCATTTAGGTGACCTGATTTGCTCCCTCCCTTCATCCGTGTCCTAAAGCTTTGGTATTGGTTCCCACAAGTAAGGATGACGCCGTGGACCGGACACACCTATGTTGGAGAAAACAGAATTTATGTTTACCTGATAAATTACTTTCTCCAACGGTGTGTCCGGTCCACGGCCCGCCCTGGTTTTTTTAATCAGGTCTGATAATTTATTTTCTTTAACTACAGTCACCACGGTACCATATGGTTTCTCCTATGCAAATATTCCTCCTTAACGTCGGTCGAATGACTGGGGTAGGCGGAGCCTAGGAGGGATCATGTGACCAGCTTTGCTGGGCTCTTTGCCATTTCCTGTTGGGGAAGAGAATATCCCACAAGTAAGGATGACGCCGTGGACCGGACACACCGTTGGAGAAAGTAATTTATCAGGTAAACATAAATTCTGTTTTTCGTCCCTTTCGCAGAAACGGACCAGCCTCAAATTCTACATCCTCTAAGCAAGAGGGTAATTCTTCTCAAACCAAGCCAGCCTGGAGACCGATGCAAGGCTGGAACAAGGGTAAGCAGGCCAAGAAGCCCGCTACCGCTACCAAGACAGCATGAGATGCTGGCCCCCGATCCGGGACCGGATCTGGTGGGGGGCAGACTCTCTCTCTTCGCTCAGGCTTGGGCAAGAGATGTTCAGGATCCTTGGGCGCTAGAAATAGTTTCTCAAGGTTATCTCCTGGAATTCAAGGAACTACCCCCAAGGGGAAGGTTCCACAGGTCTCAATTGTCTTCAGACCAAATAAAAAGACAGGCATTCTTACATTGTGTAGAAGACCTGTTAAAAATGGGAGTGATTCATCCTGTTCCATTAGGAGAACAAGGGATGGGGTTTTACTCCAATCTGTTCATAGTTCCCAAAAAAGAGGGAACATTCAGTCCAATTTTGGATCTCAAAATCCTAAACAAATTTCTCAAGGTCCCATCGTTCAAGATGGAAACCATTCGGACAATTCTTCCTACCATCCAGGAAGGTCAATTCATGACCACGGTGGATTTAAAGGATGCGTATCTACATATTCCTATCCACAAGGAACATCATCGGTTCCTAAGATTCGCCTTTCTGGACAAGCATTACCAGTTTGTGGCACTCCCATTCGGACTAGCCACTGCTCCAAGAATTTTCACAAAGGTACTAGGGTCCCTTCTAGCGGTGCTAAGGCCAAGGGGCATTGCAGTAGTACCCTACTTGGACGACATACTGATTCAAGCGTCGTCTCTGCCACAAGCAAAGGCTCATACGGACATTGTCCTAGCCTTTCTCAGATCTCACGGGTGGAAAGTGAACGTAGAAAAAAGTTCTCTATTCCCGTCAACAAGAGTTCCCTTCTTGGGAACAATAATAGACTCCTTGGAAATGAAGATTTTTCTGACAGAAGCCAGAAAATCAAAACTTCTAAGCTCTTGTCAAGTACTTCATTCTGTTCTTCTTCCTTCCATAGCGCAGTGCATGGAAGTAATAGGTTTGATGGTTGCGGCAATGGACATAGTTCCTTTTGCGCGAATTCATCTAAGACCATTACAACTGTGCATGCTCAGACAGTGGAATGGGGATTATACAGATTTGTCCCCGACGATCCAAGTAGATCAGAGGACCAGAGATTCACTCCGTTGGTGGCTGACCCTGGACAACCTGTCCCAAGGGATGAGCTTCAGAAGACCAGAGTGGGTCATTTTAACGACCGACGCCAGCCTGGTGGGCTGGGGCGCGGTCTGGAAACACCTGAAAGCTCAGGGTCTATGGTCTCGGGAAGAATCTCTTCTCCCGATAAACATTCTGGAACTGAGAGCGATATTCAATGCTCTCAAGGCTTGGCCTCAACTAGCAAAGGCCAAATTCATAAGGTTTCAATCAGACAACATGACGACTGTTGCATATATCAACCACCAGGGGGGAACAAGGAGTTCCCTGGCGATGGAAGAAGTGACCAAAGTAATTCAATGGGCGGAGCTTCACTCCTGCCACTTGTCTGCAATCCACATCCCAGGAGTGGAAAATTGGGAAGCGGATTTTCTGAGTCGTCAGACATTTCATCCGGGGGAGTGGGAACTCCATCCGGAAATCTTTGCCCAAATAACTCAATTATGGGGCATTCCAGACATGGATCTGATGGCGTCTCGTCAGAACTTCAAGGTTCCTTGCTACGGGTCCAGATCCAGGGATCCCAAGGCGACTCTAGTAGATGCACTAGTAGCGCCCTGGACCTTCAACCTAGCTTATGTGTTCCCACCGTTTCCTCTCATTCCCAGGCTGGTAGCCAGGATCAATCAAGAGAGGGCTTCGGTGATCTTGATAGCTCCTGCGTGGCCACGCAGAACTTGGTATGCAGACCTGGTGAATATGTCATCGGCTCCACCATGGAAGCTACCTTTGAGACGGGACCTTCTTGTTCAAGGTCCGTTCGAACATCCGAATCTGGCATCACTCCAACTGACTGCTTGGAGATTGAACGCTTGATTTTATCAAAGCGTGGGTTCTCAGATTCTGTCATTGATACTCTTATTCAGGCTAGAAAGCCTGTAACTAGAAAAATTTACCATAAAGTATGGAAGAAATATATCTGTTGGTGCGAATCGAAAGGATTCCCATGGAACAGGGTAAAAATTCCTAAGATTCTATCCTTTCTACAAGAGGGTTTGGAGAAAGGATTATCTGCAAGTTCTTTGAAGGGACAGATTTCTGCTTTATCTGTTTTACTTCACAAGAAGCTGGCGGCTGTGACAGATGTTCAGGCTTTTGTTCAGGCTCTGGTTAGAATCAAGCCTGTTTACAAACCTTTGACTCCTCCTTGGAGTCTCAATTTAGTTCTTTCAGTTCTTCAAGGGGTTCCGTTTGAACCCTTACATTCCGTAGATATTAAGTTATTATCTTGGAAAGTTTTTTTTTTGGTTGCAATTTCTTCTGCTAGAAGAGTTTCAGAGTTATCTGCTCTGCAGTGTTCTCCTCCTTATCTGGTGTTCCATGCAGATAAGGTGGTTTTGCGTACTAAACCTGGTTTTCTTCCGAAAGTTGTTTCTAACAAAAATATTAACCAGGAGATAGTTGTGCCTTCTTTGTGTCCGAATCCAGTTTCAAAGAAGGAACGTTTGTTGCACAATTTGGATGTAGTTCATGCTCTAAAATTCTATTTAGAGGCTACAAAGGATTTCAGACAAACATCTTCCTTGTTTGTTGTTTATTCTGGTAAAAGGAGAGGTCAAAAAGCAACTGCTACCTCTCTCTCTTTTTGGCTTAAAAGCATCATCAGATTGGCTTATGAGACTGCCGGACGGCAGCCTCCTGAAAGAATCACAGCTCATTCCACTAGGGCTGTGGCTTCCACATGGGCCTTCAAGAACGAGGCTTCTGTTGATCAGATATGTAAAGCAGCGACTTGGTCTTCACTGCACACTTTTACCAAATTTTACAAATTTGATACTTTTGCTTCTTCTGAGGCTATTTTTGGGAGAAAGGTTTTGCAAACCGTGGTGCCTTCCATCTAGGTGACCTGATTTGCTCCCTCCCATCATCCGTGTCCTAAAGCTTTGGTATTGGTTCCCACAAGTAAGGATGACGCCGTGGACCGGACACACCTATGTTGGAGAAAACAGAATTTATGTTTACCTGATAAATTACTTTCTCCAACGGTGTGTCCGGTCCACGGCCCGCCCTGGTTTTTTAATCAGGTCTGATGATTTAATTTCTCTAACTACAGTCACCACGGTATCATATGATTTCTCCTATGCAAATATTCCTCCTTTACGTCGGTCGAATGACTGGGGAAGGCGGAGCCTAGGAGGGATCATGTGACCAGCTTTGCTGGGCTCTTTGCCATTTCCTGTTGGGGAAGAGAATATCCCACAAGTAAGGATGACGCCGTGGACCGGACACACCGTTGGAGAAAGTAATTTATCAGGTAAACATAAATTCTGTTTTTGTTCAGCAAGGGCATTATATGTCCACAATAGATTTACAGGATGCATATTTTCATATTCCAATTCATCCAGATCACTATCAGTTTCTGAGATTCTCTTTTCTAGACAAGCATTACCAGTTTGTTGCCCTTCCGTTTGGCCTAGCAACAGCTCCAAGGATCTTTTCAAAGGTTCTCGGTGCCCTTCTCTCTGTAATCAGAGAACAGGGTATTGTGGTATTTCCTTATTTGGACGATATCTTGGTACTTGCTCAGTCTTTACATTCTGCAGAATCTCATACGAATCAACTTGTGGTGTTTCTTCAAAAACATGGTTGGAGGATCAATTTACCAAAGAGTTCTTTGATTCCGCAGACAAAGGTAACCTTTTTGGGCTTTCAAATAGATTCAGTGTCCATGACTTTGTCCTTAACAGAAAAGAGACGTCTGAAGTTGGTTTCAGCTTGTCGAACCCTTCAGTCTCAATCATTCCCTTCGGTAGCTTTTTGCATGGAAATTCTAGGTCTCATGACTGCTGCATCGGATGCGATCTCCTTTGCTCGTTTTCACATGAGACCTCTTCAGCTTTGTATGCTGAACCAGTGGTGCAGGGATTATACAAGGATATCACAAATAATATCCTTAAATCCCAATGTTCGATCTTCTCTGACTTGGTGGTTGGATCACCATCGTTTAATTCAAGGGGCCTCTTTTGTTCGTCCAACCTGGACTGTGATCTCAACAGATGCGAGTCTTTTAGGTTGGGGAGCTGTATGGGGATCTCTGACAGCGCAGGGGGTTTGGGAATCTCAGGAGGCGAGATTACCAATCAACATTTTGGAACTCCGTGCGATTTTCAGAGCTCTTCAGTTCTGGCCTCTTCTGGAGAGAGAATCGTTTATTTGTTTTCAGACAGACAATGTCACAACTGTGGCGTATGTCAATCATCAAGGTGGGACTCACAGTCCTCAAGCTATGAAAGAAGTATCTCGGATACTTGTATGGGCGGAATCCAGCTCCTGTCTAATTTCTGCGGTTCACATCCCAGGTGTAGACAATTGGGAAGCGGATTATCTCAGTCGCCAGACGTTACATCCGGGCGAATGGTCTCTCCACCCAGAGGTATTTTTTCAGATTGTTCAAATCTGGGGACTTCCAGAAATAGATCTGATGGCCTCTCATCTAAACAAGAAATTTCCCAGGTATCTGTCCAGATCCAGGGATCCTCAGGCGGAAGCAGTGGACGAGCTGTCGCTTCCTTGGAATTATCATCCTGCCTATATCTTTCCGCCTCTAGTTCTTCTTCCAAGAGTGATTTCCAAAATTCTCATGGAACGTTCGTTTGTACTGCTGGTGGCTCCAGCATGGCCTCACAGGTTTTGGTATGCGGATCTCATTCGGATGGCCAGTTGCCAACCTTGGACTCTTCCGTTAAGACCAGACCTTCTATCTCAAGGCCCATTTTTCCATCAGGATCTCAAATCATTAAATTTGAAGGTATGGAAATTGAACGCTTGATTCTTAGCCATAGGGGTTTCTCTGACTCAGTAATACTATGTTACAGGCTCGTAAATCTGTGTCTAGGAAGATTTATTATCGAGTCTGGAAGACCTACATTTCTTGGTGTTCTTCTCATAAATTCTCCTGGCATAATTTTAGAATTCCTAGAATTTTACAGTTTCTTCAGGATGGTTTGGATAAAGGTTTATCTGCAAGTTCTTTGAAAGGACAAATCTCTGCTCTTTCTGTTCTTTTTCACAGAAAGATTGCTAATCTTCCTGATATTCATTGTTTTGTACAGGCTTTGGTTCGTATCAAGCCTGTCATCAAGTCAATCTCTCCTCCTTGGAGTCTTAATTTGGTTCTGAGGGCTTTGCAGGCTCCTCCGTTTGAACCTATGCATTCTCTGGACATTAAATTACTTTCTTGGAAAGTTTTTTTTTTGTTCCTTTTTGGCCATCTCTTCTGCTAGAAGAGTTTCTGAGTTATCTGCTCTTTCTTGTGAATCTCCTTTTCTGATTTTTCATCAGGATAAGGCAGTGTTGCGGACTTCATTTCAATTTTTACCTAAGGTTGTGAATTCTAACAACATTAGTAGAGACATTGTCCCTTCATTGTGCCCTAATCCTAAGAATTCAAAGGAGAGATCTTTACATTCTTTGGATGTAGTAAGAGCTTTGAAATATTATGTTGAAGCTACTAAAGATTTTAGAAAGACTTCTAGTCTATTTGTTATCTTTTCTGGTTCCAGGAAAGGTCAGAAAGCTTCTGCCATTTCTTTGGCGTCTTGGTTAAAGTCTTTGATTCATCATGCTTATGTGGAGTCGGGGAAGTCCCCGCCTCAAAGGATTACGGCTCATTCTACTAGGTCAGTTTCTACTTCCTGGGCTTTTAGGAATGAAGCTTCTGTTGATCAGATTTGCAAAGCAGCAACTTGGTCTTCTTTGCATACTTTTTCTAAATTCTACCATTTTGATGTTTTCTCTTCTTCTGAAGCAGTTTTTGGTAGAAAAGTACTTCAGGCAGCTGTTTCAGTTTGATTCTTCTGCTTATGATTTCAGTTTTTTTCATTATTTAGATTAAAACTTTTGATTTGGGTTGTGGATTATTTTTTCAGCGGAATTGGCTGTCTTTATTTTATCCCTCCCTCTCTAGTGACTCTTGCATGGAAGTTCCACATCTTGGGTATCTGCTATCCCATACGTCACTAGCTCATGGACTCTTGCTAATTACATGAAAGAAAACCTAATTTATGTAAGAACTTACCTGATAAATTAATTTCTTTCATATTAGCAAGAGTCCATGAGACCCACCCTTTTTGTGGTGGTTATGATTTTTTTTTTTTGTATAAAGCACAATTATTCCAATTCCTTGTTGATGCTTTCGCTCCTTTCTTATCACCCCACTTCTTGGCTATTCGTTAAACTGAATTGTGGGTGTGGTGAGGGGTGTATTTATAGGCATTTTGAAGTTTGGGAAACTTTGCCCCTCCTGGTAGGAATGTATATCCCATACGTCACTAGCTCATGGACTCTTGCTAATATGAAAGAAATGAATTTATCAGGTAAGTTCTTACATAAATTATGTTTTTAACATAAAAATATCTTTAATATCTATATGCAGTGATAAATAACCACCTATAAGGTTAGGGGGAAAAATATCTAGTCCACTCTTAAAATAGCAGATATATACTTACAGAGGTTGAATTTGGTACATATTCCAATTAATTTAAAAATAGAAAAGAGAAAAAAAAAAAAGGCAAAAGCGCCAAGGACTATATATGTAAAAGGACACAGCCTTACACATTTATCTATGTGTGCTAACCACAATAGCATGCGATCCGCAAAAAAATGTGCAAACAGGTAATAGTGACATCAATTCATATAACAACTCCCATCAATCTAGGGCTAGGTGTAAATAACAAGCTCAGCACTATATAATGCAAAACAGTCTCAAATCACCTGATTCTGGTTTTAATCCATAAAGGGCATAAATCACCTAAAATTCCTAAATTGTTTGTAATAACGTGCTTTAAAACATCAGGTATGGAAAAATGGAATAATATACAGAGGGCGACTCCTAGTGCAAATCAGTTGATACAGTTGTTAACCCCAACTAATCCCTTTAGAGAGATACTCACATATTATGGAGCACACTATAGTGCTAATGAGGCAAGCTGGGTATATTGTGGTGGCCCAGCGCACATAACACTCTGGCAAGCAGTAGATCAATTTAGCAAATAGAAGATAGGAGACTTCAGAAGTATATCAAAATAAGATTTATAAAAATAAGTAAATGAACATAAAAACAATCAGTAAAACACGCTACGCATTTCTCAGAGCTCACCACTCTGTTTCCTCAGGCAAGTTCTACTGAAATGTGACTGAAGTCTCCTATTTAAACCCAAAAGACTAATTGGGATATCAGTTACACCCATTACACACCCTTTTAATTAGCTCATGCTAATATTACCATATCAACTCTGCTACCTACACCTAACATTCCTTGAATAGCATATGCAACATGTTTGATACATATTTTACAGAGATCTGATGAAATAACTTCGTATATAATTCAACATTAGTTAAATTCTTTGTACAATGTAACAAAACATCATCCTATAAAAATAAAGAACCCTTACATTTATATAGCTAGATCTATCAACCATATACCTTTATGTATCACAATATAAAATAACTATGTATTTATTTGTAATATATATTTTCTTCAAATAAGAATAAATATATGGCACTTAGCTTAATCTTCTTGTTCGCAGTGTTAGAACCATCTTGTGTTGCAATATGTGTAAGATATAACTTATGGATGTATATAATTTTTCGCTCGACTTTTGGTTCCTTGTATTGTCTTATACAATTGACGAGATTTTCTATGTCATTCTAAAGTAATACTCTTTAGGTTTACTACGCTCTCTACCGGAAGTGGTCCTAAGTAGTTTCGGTATAGACCAATGCTAGTATATTATTGCAGTGTTGTGCGCTAAATGTCCAATGAAAAACAGAGGTGTGTGCCAGTGATCCAATCACTAGATTTTTAGAATTGGCCAATCAGTGTGGATTTGTCGTTCTCTGTGTTTGAAATACTTGCTGATCTTTACCCGTATAGCCTTTAGCTTATGTAGCTGTCACAGGACTAACTGAATATCCGGCAATGTTATTACTAGTACTTATCCCCAAAGTTCCTTGCTATATAAAAAAACACCCTCATAGGTTGAGTCAAATTAGTCTTCAATTTCGAATCATGAACTGAATAAAGGACAATTATGCCATAATCTCAATGTTAGTACTGAACAAAAAAATGTTTTTATTCGCCCCCTCTATAGAGGTGTGTCCGTATCAGCCAATGGTCTTTTATAGACTTAGTGACGGTCACTTCACGATAAAGAATAATCTACCATGTTATACATATACAGGGTTTATGAATATGATAAATAAATCCTATTATAAAATAAAAAAATATATATAATGCCAAAGTGATTATTAGTGGAACTAACCAAGTAATCGAATATTAACTGACCTGATTCATAACTACTCACAGTAGGCACTAACAATTTATGTTGATGTCTATAAGCTATACTGTGTATTGATAAATATATGTGTGTTTACAGTGTATTAATATATGACAAACAATTATAGTAGCCCAATGTGTGATTATTACCCTATTGTAATGTGCTTGTGTAATATTAATTGTTACCTAACTGTATATAGCATGTATAATAATATATAAATATAGTGGAAATATTAAGACGGTGAATTGTTGAATATTTAAATAGTGAATTATTAATGGGGTGAACATATAATATATATACTAATTATGTGTGTGATGGTGAAAGTAAAATATTAATGATAAAAATGTTCTACCTATATAAAAAAAGAAAAGGACAAATTACTATAGTGTATTTATAGTGTTCTAGGACATATCATGTGAGATATCTATATCATCATACTGTCTCACCCTACCGGTGTGATACACGTGGAACCTATTCATAAAGAAAAATAAATAAGACTCTGTTAATATAAACTACCCATATTGTTCCTATTTCTTCTGTTAAGTGTGATCAGTCCACGGGTCATCATTACTTCTGGGAATATTACTCCTCCCCAACAGGAAGTGCAAGAGGATTCACCCAGCAGAGCTGCATATAGCTCCTCCCCTCTACGTCACTCCCAGTCATTCTCTTGCACCCAACGACTAGATAGGATGTGTGAGAGGACTATGGTGATTATACTTAGTTTTATATCTTCAATCAAAAGTTTGTTATTTTAAAATAGCACCGGAGTGTGTTATTACCTCTCTGGCAGAGTTTGAAGAAGAATCTACCAGAGTTTTACTATGATTTTAGCCGGAGTAGTTAAGATCATATTGCTGTTTCTCGGCCATCTGAGGAGAGGTAAACTTCAGATCAGGGGACAGCGGGCAGATGAATCTGCATAGAGGTATGTAGCAGCTTTTATTTTCTGACAATGGAATTGATGAGAAAATCCTGCCATACCGATATAATGTCATGTATGTATACTTTACACTTCAGTATTCTGGGGAATGGTACTTCACTGGAATTACACTGTAAGAAATACATAAAACTTTTTAATAACTAAGAAATTATGTTTAACGTTTCTGCTGGAATGTAAAATCGTTTTCATTTGCTGAGGTACTGAGTGAATAAATGTTTGGGCACTATTTTTCCACTTGGCAGTTGCTTGATCTTTTTTCTGACAGTTTCTGTTCTCTCTCACTGCTGTGTGTGAGGGGGAGGGGCCGTTTTTTGGCGCTTTTGCTACGCATCAGAAATTTCAGTCAGCAGCTCATTGTATTTCCTGCATGATCCGGTTCATCTCTACAGAGCTCAGGGGTCTTCAAAACTTGTTTTGAGGGAGGTAATTTCTCTCAGCAGAGCTGTGAGATTATAGTTGACTGAGATAAAAAACGTTCATTCTGTAATTTTTTTCTGCTTTCAGAATTAGTTGTCTTTTGCTTATGGGATCAAACCTTTGCTAAAGTTGTGTTGTTTACAAGGATTGAGGCTATAACTGTTTCAATTTATTAATTTTCAACTGTCATAAATCTTCTGTGCTTCTTAAAGGCACAGTACGTTTTTAATAATATTCTAATAGAATTGTATTCCAAGTTGCAAGTTTATTTGCTAGTGTGTTAAACATGTCTGATTCAGAGGAAGATACCTGTGTCATTTGTTGCAATGCCAAAGTGGAGCCCAATAGAAATTTATGTACTAACTGTATTGATGCTACTTTAAATAAAAGTCAATCTGTACAAATTGAACAAATTTCACCAAACAACGAGGGGAGAGTTATGCCGACTAACTCGCCTCACGTGTCAGTACCTGCATCTCCCGCTCGGGAGGTGCGCAATATGGTGGCGCCCAGTACAGCTGGGCGGCCATTACAGATAACTTTACAAGATATGGCCACTGTTATGACTGAAGTTTTGGCTAAATTACCAGAACTAAGAGGCAAGCGTGATCACTCTGGGGTTAGAACAGAGTGCGCTGATAATATTAGGGCCATGTCAGACACTGCGTCACAGGTGGCAGAACATGAGGACGGAGAACTTCATTCTGTGGGTGACGGTTCTGATCCAAACAGACTGGATTCAGATATTTCAAATTTTTAATTTAAACTGGAAAACCTCCGTGTATTACTAGGGGAGGTGTTAGCTGCTCTGAATGATTGTAACACAGTTGCAATACCAGAGAAAATGTGTAGGTTGGATAAATATTTTGCGGTACCGGCGAGTACTGATGTTTTTCCTATACCTAAGAGACTTACTGAAATTGTTACTAAGGAGTGGGATAGACCCGGTGTGCCGTTCTCACCCCCTCCGATATTTAGAAAAATGTTTCCAATAGACGCCACCACACGGGACTTGTGGCAAACGGTCCCTAAGGTGGAGGGAGCAGTTTCTACTTTAGCTAAGCGTACCACTATCCCGGTGGAGGATAGCTGTGCTTTTTCAGATCCAATGGATAAAAAATTAGAGGGTTACCTTAAGAAAATGTTTGTTCAACAAGGTTTTATATTGCAACCCCTTGCATGCATTGCGCCGGTCACGGCTGCAGCGGCATTCTGGATTGAGTCTCTGGAAGAGAACATTAGTTCAGCTACTCTGGACGACATTACGGACAGGCTTAGAGTCCTTAAACTAGCTAATTCATTCATTTCGGAGGCTGTAGTACATTTAACTAAACTTACGGCTAAGAATTCAGGATTCGCCATTCAGGCACGCAGGGTGCTGTGGCTAAAATCCTGGTCAGCTGATGTTACTTCTAAGTCTAAATTCCTTAATATAGCTTTTAAAGGGCAGTCCTTATTTGGGCCTGGTTTGAAAGAAATTATCGCTGACATTACAGGAGGTAAAGGCCACGCCCTGCCTCAAGACAGGGCCAAACCTAAGGCCAAACAGTCTAATTTTCGTTCCTTTCGGAATTTCAAAGCAGGAGCAGCATCAACTTCCTCTGCCCCAAAGCAAGAAGGATCTGTTGCTCGCTACAGACAAAACTGGAGACCTAACCAGTCTTGGAACAAGGGCAAGCAGGCCAGGAAACCTGCTGCTGCCCCTAAAACAGCATGAATTGAGGGCCCCCGATCCGGGATCGGATCTAGTGGGGGGCAGACTTTCTCTCTTCGCCCAGGCTTGGGCAAGAGATGTCCAGGATCCCTGGGCGCTAGAGATAATATCTCAGGGATACCTTCTGGACTTCAAATACTCTCCTCCAAGAGAGAGATTTCATCTGTCAAGGTTGTCAACAATCCAGACAAAGAAAGAGGCGTTTCTACGCTGCGTACAAGAGCTCTTGTTAATGGGAGTAATCCATCCAGTTCCACGGTCGGAACAGGGACAAGGGTTTTACTCAAATCTGTTTGTGGTTCCCAAAAAAGAGGGAACTTTCAGACCAATCCTGGACTTAAAGATCCTAAACAAATTCCTAAGAGTTCCATCGTTCAAGATGGAGACTATTCGGACAATTTTACCTATGATCCAAGAGGGTCAGTACATGACCACTGTAGATTTAAAAGATGCTTACCTTCACATACCGATTCACAAAGATCATTACCGGTACCTAAGGTTTGCCTTCCTAGACAGGCATTACCAGTTTGTGGCTCTTCCATTCGGATTGGCTACAGCTCCAAGAATCTTCACAAAGGTTCTGGGTGCTCTTCTGGCGGTACTAAGACCGCGGGGAATCTCGGTAGCTCCATACCTAGACGACATTCTGATACAAGCTTCAAGCTTTCAAACTGCCAAGTTTCATACAGAGTTAGTACTGGCATTTCTAAGGTCACATGGATGGAAGGTGAACGAAAAGAAAAGTTCACTCGTTCCACTCACAAGAGTTCCCTTCCTGGGGACTCTTATAGATTCTGTAGAAATGAAGATTTACCTGACAGAGGACAGGCTAACAAGACTTCAAAGTGCTTGCCGCACCCTTCATTCCATTCAACACCCGTCAGTGGCTCAATGCATGGAGGTAATCGGCTTAATGGTAGCGGCAATGGACATAGTACCCTTTGCACACTTACACCTCAGACCACTGCAACTGTGCATGCTAAGTCAGTGGAATGGGGATTACTCAGACTTGTCCCCTTCTCTGAATCTGGATCAAGAGACCAGAAATTCTCTTCTATGGTGGCTTTCTCGGCCACATCTGTCCAGGGGGATGCCATTCAGCAGACCAGACTGGACAATTGTAACAACAGACGCCAGCCTTCTAGGTTGGGGTGCCGCCTGGAATTCTCTGAAGGCTCAGGGACAATGGAGTCAGGAGGAGAGTCTCCTGCCAATAAACATTCTGGAATTGAGAGCAGTTTTCAATGCACTCCTGGCTTGGCCCCAGTTGACAACTCGGGGGTTCATCAGGTTTCAGTCGGACAACATCACGACTGTAGCTTACATCAACCATCAGGGAGGGACAAGAAGCTCCCTAGCAATGATGGAAGTATCAAAGATAATTCGCTGGGCAGAGTCTCACTCTTGCCACCTGTCAGCAATCCACATCCCGGGAGTGGAGAACTGGGAGGCGGATTTCTTAAGTCGTCAGACTTTTCATCCGGGGGAGTGGGAACTTCATCCGGAGGTCTTTGCCCAAATACTTCGACGTTGGGGCAAACCAGAGATAGATCTCATGGCGTCTCGTCAGAACGCCAAGCTTCCTCGTTACGGGTCCAGATCCAGGGATCCAGGAGCAGTCCTGATAGATGCCCTGACAGCACCTTGGGATTTCAGGATGGCTTACGTGTTTCCACCCTTCCCGATGCTTCCTCGATTGATTGCCAGAATCAAACAGGAGAGAGCATCAGTGATTCTAATAGCACCTGCATGGCCACGCAGGACTTGGTATGCAGACCTAGTGGACATGTCATCCTGTCCACCTTGGTCTCTACCTCTGAAACAGGACCTTCTGATACAGGGTCCTTTCAAACATCAAAATCTAACTTCTCTGAAGCTGACTGCTTGGAAATTGAACGCTTGATTTTATCAAGACGTGGGTTTTCTGAGTCAGTTATTGATGCCTTAATACAGGCTAGGAAGCCTGTTACCAGAAGGATTTACCATAAGATATGGCGTAAATACCTATATTGGTGTGAATCCAAAGGTTACTCTTGGAGTAAGGTTAGGATTCCTAGGATATTGTCTTTTCTACAAGATTAGGTTTAGAAAAGGGTTTATCTGCTAGTTCTTTAAAGGGACAGATCTCAGCTCTGTCCATTCTGTTACACAAACGTCTGTCAGAAGTTCCTGACGTCCAGGCTTTTTGTCAGGCTTTGGCCAGGATTAAGCCTGTGTTTAAAACTGTTGCTCCACCATGGAGTTTAAACCTTGTTCTTAATGTTTTACAGGGCGTTCCGTTTGAACCCCTTCATTCCATTGATATAAAGTTGTTATCTTGGAAAGTTCTATTTTTAATGGCTATTTCCTCGGCTCGAAGAGTCTCTGAATTATCAGCCTTACATTGTGATTCTCCTTATTTGATTTTTCATTCGGATAAGGTAGTTCTGCGTACTAAACCTGGGTTCTTACCTAAGGTAGTCACTAACAGGAATATCAATCAAGAGATTGTTGTTCCTTCTTTGTGCCCAAATCCTTCTTCGAAGAAGGAACGTCTACTGCACAACCTGGACGTAGTCCGTGCTCTAAAATTTTACTTACAGGCAACTAAGGAATTTCGACAAACGTCTTCTCTGTTTGTCGTTTACTCTGGTCAGAGGAGAGGTCAAAAGGCTTCTGCTACCTCTTTCTTTTTGGCTTCGTAGCATAATTCGTTTAGCTTATGAGACTGCTGGACAGCAGCCTCCTGAAAGAATTACAGCTCATTCTACTAGAGCTGTGGCTTCCACTTGGGCCTTCAAGAATGAGGCCTCTGTTGAGCAGATTTGCAAGGCTGCAACTTGGTCTTCGCTTCATACTTTTTCCAAATTTTACAAATTTGACACTTTTGCTTCCTCGGAGGCTATTTTTGGGAGAAAGGTTCTTCAGGCAGTGGTTCCTTCTGTATAAAGAGCCTGCCTATCCCTCCCGTCATCCGTGTACTTTTGCTTTGGTATTGGTATCCCAGAAGTAATGATGACCCGTGGACTGATCACACTTAACAGAAGAAAACATAATTTATGCTTACCTGATAAATTCCTTTCTTCTGTAGTGTGATCAGTCCACGGCCCGCCCTGTTTTTAAGGCAGGTAAATATTTTTTAAGTTATACTCCAGTCACCACTACACCCTTGGCTTCTCCTTTCTCGTTGGTCCTTGGTCGAATGACTGGGAGTGACGTAGAGGGGAGGAGCTATATGCAGCTCTGCTGGGTGAATCCTCTTGCACTTCCTGTTGGGGAGGAGTAATATTCCCAGAAGTAATGATGACCCGTGGACTGATCACACTACAGAAGAAAGGAATTTATCAGGTAAGCATAAATTATGTTTTAATTCATTCTGAAATGTTGTCAGAGAGTCTAATGGACCTCTCCACAGAAAAAGATCATCTAAGATTATTCTGAGTATATTAATGAAGCATATATAATAATACTTGATAAAGAATATTATAAGAAATTAGAAAAAGACCCCACACATATATTCACAAAAGAACTGATAACACTGATTAATTTTGGACACACTAATGGCATTTTGAATAGAAAGGAAAAACATTTTCTGATTCCCAAAAGTCCAAACATGCCATATTACGATCACCTACCCAAAATACATAAGCAACTAAATAATCCACCTGGTAGGCCTATTATTGCGGGAATGAACAGTATAACTGATAATTTGTCTTCATATATAGACTTTTATCTCCAAAAATATGTAGTGCAATTAAGGTCTCACATCAGAGATACTACGGACTTATTGATGAAACTTTCAAATATAAAGAGAGAGTGCAATTTATATTGGGTGTCGTGTGATGTCCCTTCACTTTATTCTAATATTGCACACGTCATAGGTCTAAACTCTATAGATCATTTCTTAAGTGAGGACATATATATGTCAGATCTTCAAAAAAATTTCATATTAGAATTGATAAGTTTCATCTTAACTCACAATTATTTTCAATTTTTGGATAACTTTTATATTCAGATCAAGGGGACGGCCATGGGGACCAGATTTGCTCCCAGTTTTGCAAACCTATTCATGGGTTTGTTTGAGTCAATATACATCTATGATTCAAACTGGGAGCAAAATCTGGTCTTCTATGGCCGTTATATAGATGATCTTCTTTTTCTGTGGCGAGGTCCATTAGACTCTCTGACAACATTTCAGAATGAATTAAATAGGAACAATATGGGTATCAAATTGACATGGAATATAAAAGTAGATAAAATTGATTTTTTGGATGTTTCCCTAATGTGGGGCATAGATGATAAGGTGGAATCATGCACCTTTTTTAAAACAGTTGATAGTAATAATTTACTTGATTATCATAGTAATCATTACTCCAGTTGGAAACGCAACATTCCGTATAGCCAGTTTAGAAGAATTCGAAGGAATTGTACAGACATTAGTACTTATGACATTCAAAGTCAGATTCTCATAGATAGGTTCAAAGAGAAACATTATCCTGAACAACTTATTGAACATAGCTACTATAGAGCACGTGCCCAGAATAGGAATGATTTATTAATCAATAAAAAGAAAATAGAATCATCATTTGATTCAGGATATGAATCCACATTCATTACGAGATATAATGATAATCATAGGGAGATCAAAAAGATCCTAACGAAGCACTGGACACTACTAAGGAAAGATCCCGTATTGAAATCCATCCTAGGGGAAAAACCTCTTTGCACTTTTAGGCGAGCACCAACAATAAAAGAAAAATTGGCACCAAGCAAAATAGTGATGTGTAACAGAGAAACAGACCCTTCTTTAAATAGAAATCCATCACCATTAGGAACCACACATAGTGCTAAGATGGGTTTCTTTAGATGTAATAAGAGTAGATGCAGTATGTGCAAGTACACAATCAATGGACAGAGTACCATTGAAGCTAACAACACAAATTTTTACACTAACACAAAAAATAACATGCAGCTCCTCATATGTGGTTTACTGTATCACCTGCATTTGTGGCCTACAATATATAGGCCGCACCTGCAGGATGATAAGACAAAGATGGTCAGAACACTTTAGATGCATTAGGAAAGGACTTGATAAATATAGCACTTCTAGACACCATACAACTACACATGGTACTAAGAAATGTCTTATGAAGATTACTCCATTGGAGATAGTAACTGCCAGCAACTCACAAAATATCATGACAAAACTCCGTCAAAGAGAGACCTTCTGGATTTATACATTTTCAACTCTATATCCAGAAGGTCTAAATGAAGTTATAGATACAGCAGCATTTTAATTATAGGATCAAGTATAAGTCCTACTACATATTCCAACACTGTTAGTGACGTCTAGGTATTATCTTATATGATAAATATTATGTTCATAATTTTCATTATTAGTTTATATTAACAGAGTCTTATTTATTTTTCCACTATATTTATATATTATTATACATGCTATATACAGTTAGGTAACAATTAATATTACACAAGCACATTACAATAGGGTAATAATCACACATTGGGCTACTATAATTGTTTGTCATATATTAATACACTGTATACACACATATATTTATCAATACACAGTATAGCTTATAGACATCAACATAAATTGTTAGTGTCTACTGTGAGTAGTTATGAATCAGGTCAGTTAATATTCGATTACTTGGTTAGTTCCACTAATAATCACTTTGGCATTATATATATTTTTTTTATTTTATAATAGAATTTATTTATCATATTCATAAACCATGTATATGTATAACATGGTAGATTATTCTTTATCGTTAAGTGACCGTCACTAAGTCTAAAAGTAATTCACATATTAATTTTATAAAATTAAATAGTCAACACCACATTTATAATGCAGCCTTAAAGAAATTTAACGGACATTCTATTGGTAGTAGAGTCTAGCTAACGTCTTAAGATCAGCTTGTGAGCACATTTAATCTATATATATTTATATATATTTATATATATATATATATATATATATATATATATATATATATATATATATATATATATATATATATATATATATATATATATATATATATATATATATAATGTGTCATTAACAACCATAAAAGACCATTGGTTGATACGGACACACCTCTATAGAGGGGGCGAATAAAAACATTTTTTTTTTTTGTTCAGTACTAACATTGAGATTATGGCATAATTGTCTTTTATTCAGTTCATGATTCGAAATTGAAGACTAATTTGACTCAACCTATGAGGGTGTTTTTTTATATAGCAAGGAACTTTGGGGATAAGTACTAGTAAAAACATTGCCGGATATTCAGTTAGTCCTGTGACAGCTACATAAGCTAAAGGCTATACGGGTAAAGATCAGCACGTATTTCAAACACAGAGAACGACAAATCCACACTGATTGGCCAATTCTAAAAATCTAGTGATTGGATCACTGGCACACACCTCTGTTTTTTATTGGTCATTTAGCGCACAACACTGCAATTATATACTAGCATTGGTCTATACCGAAACTACTTAGGACCACTTCCGGTAGAGAGCGTAGTAAACCTAAAGAGTATTACTCCTAAAGAGTATTACTTTAGAATGACATAGAAAATCTCGTCAATTGTATAAGACAATACAAGGAACCAAAAGTCGAGCGAAAAATGATATACATCCATAAGTTATATCTTACACATATTGCAACACAAGATGGTTCTAACACTGCGAACAAGAAGATTAAGCTAAGTGCCATATACTTATTCTTATTTGAAGAAAATATATATTACAAATAAATACATAGTTATTTTATATTGTGATACATAAAGGTATATGGTTGATAGATCTAGCTATATAAATGTAAGGGTTCTTTATTTTTATAGGATGATGTTTTGTTACATTGTACAAAGAATTTAACTAATGTTGAATTATATACAAAGTTATTTCATCAGATCTCTGTAAAATATGTATCAAACATGTTGCATATGCTATTCAAGGAATGTTAGGTGTAGGTAGCAGAGTTGATATGGTAATATTAGCATGAGCTAATTAAAAGGGTGTGTAATGGGTGTAACTGATATCCCAATTAGTCTTTTGGGTTTAAATAGGAGACTTCAGTCACATTTCAGTAGAACTTGCCTGAGGGAACAGAGTGGTGAGCTCTGAGAAACGCGTAGCGTGTTTTACTGATTGTTTTTATGTTCATTTATTTATTTTTATAAATCTTATTTTGATATACTTCTGAAGTCTCCTATCTTCTATTTGCTACATTGATCTACTGCTTGCCAGAGTGTTATGTGCGCTGGGCCACCACAATATACCCAGCTTGCCTCATTAGCACTATAGTGTGCTCCATAATATGTGAGTATCTCTCTAAAGGGATTAGTTGGGGTTAACAACTGTATCAACTGATTTGCACTAGGAGTCGCCCTCTGTATATTATTCCATTTTTCCAGACCTTTTCCATTCAAGAGGAGCAGCCCTTCTCATCGTGCACAGTCAACTGGGACACTGATAAGTTTCCAGACCGTCTACCTAGGCATTATCGTTGCCTTCACTATATGTGAGTACAAAATCTGCTAATATATATAATCTATTTACATAAATTGGCTGCACTAGGAGGCGCCCTTTCTTTTTTTGTCTAAAACATCAGGTATGATGTTGTATCGATCAGGTAGTGTAAGGGTTACGCCCGCTTCACAGTGACAGACCAAACTCCCCGTTTAACGCACCGCAAACAACCGCAAACAGTCCATTTGCACAACCACGAGATAGATAGATTTGATAGATACATAGACAAGAAAGATAGATCAATAGATGCAATATACATTTGATAGATACGATAGATAGATTTGATAGATAAATGGATAGATATATAATTTCCCAGACAGAGAATTACAAGACGTGCGGGCTGGGACCCATGGTAAGGTTCCCAGAGGCAGTTGTGGCGCCAGGGGACGTGTATATGGCATGGATTTTAGGAACCGGGAGATGGAAAAAGATGTTTGGTCAGTCCTCCTACTTCAAATTTGGGGCACTGCGCGTGCAATCGTGGCCGGACTTTTGTCCGACGGACATTTGTCCGAAACACAAGTGGCTGTCACAAAACAGTCCGGCCACAAGATAGATAAATTTGATAGATAGATCAATAGATGCAATATACATTTGATAGATACGATAGACAGATAGATTTGATAGATAAATAGATAGATTTGATAGATAATTTCCCAGACAGAGAATTACAAGACGTGCGGTTTGGGACCCATGGTAAGGTTACTTCCTTTTGCACAATCGAGTACAGGTTGGGGATTACCTTTTGTGCAAAGAAATTTCGACCGGGTACCTTCCACTGCAGTGTCCCCTATCAGGGGATGTGTATATGGCATGGATTTTAGGAACCGGGAGATGGAAAAAGATGCTTGGTCGGTCCTCCTACTTCAAATTTGGGGAACTGCGCGTGCAATCTAATTTGCCACCAGATAGGAGTGGTGTGTTAAGTAGTATTATTCCTATCAGTTTAATCCTGTTAAGTGTCTTTTTTTTTTTTTTTTTTTTTTTTTTTGTTTTTGAAGCCACAGTGCAGCACCAGAGGCCAGAAAAATTTGGCATGTACACATGCCTGAAAAAATTAGGTATTGTTGCAGCACTCTTCGCAGGGCACGCTCCAGGAAGAAAACAAATGGTATGATGTCGCTGATGGTGCCTTCGGTGCTACTGACTAGGTTTGTCACCTCCTCAAAAGGATGCATGAGCCTACAGGCATTGCGCATGAGCGCCCAGTAACGTGGCAAAAAAATTCCCAGCTCCACAGAGGCTGTCCTAGCACCCCGGTTATACAAATACTTGTTAACGGCTTTTTCTTGTTGGAGCAGGCGGTCGAACATTAGGAGTGTTTAATTCCAATGTGTCAGGCTGTCGCAAATCAAGCGCCTCACTGGCATGTTGTTTTGCCGCTGGATATCGGAAAAGTGCACCATGGCCGTGTAGGAACGCCTCAAATGGCCACACACCTTCCTGGCCTGCTTCAGGACGTCCTGTAAGCCTGGGTACTTATGCACAAAGCGTTGTACGATCAGATTACACACATGTGCCATGCACGGCACATGTGTCAACTTGCCCAATTTCAATGCCGCCACCAAATTACTTCCGTTGTCAGAAACCACTTTGCCGATCTCCAGTTGGTGCGGCCACTGATCCACCTGTGCGTTCAGGGCGGACAGGAGTGCTGGTTCGGTGTGACTCTCTGCTTTCAGGCAACTCAACCCCAAGACGGCGTGACACTGCCATATCCGGGATGTGGAATAGTACCTGGGGAGCTGGGGGGGGTGCCGTTGATGTGGAGCAAGACGCAGCAGCAGAAGAGGACTCGGCCAAGGAGGTTATGGAAGAGGATGGAGTAGGAGGAGTAGAGGAGGTAGCAGCAGGCCTGCCTGCAAGTCTTGGCGGTGTCACCAACTCCTCCTCTGCAGAGCCACGCATTCCATGCTTGGCAGCCGTCAGCAGGTTTACCCAATGCGCAGTGTAGGTGATATACCTGCCCTGACCATGCTTTGCAGACCAGCTATCAGTGGTCATATGGACCCTTGCCCCAACACTGTGTGCCAGACATGCCATTACTTCCTTTCGCACAATCGAGTACAGGTTGGGGTTTGCCTTTTGTGAAAAGAAATTTCGGCCGGGTACCTTCCACTGCGGTGTCCCAATAGCTACAATTTTTTTGAATGCCTCAGACTCCAACAGCTTGTATGGTAAAAGCTGGCGGGCTAAGAGTTCAGACAAGCCAGCTGTCAGACGCCGGGCAAGGGGGGGACTTGACAGACACCTGACTGTGGGCAGATGAGCAGGAACTGCTCTGGAAGAGAGACGGAGTGGCGGATGGTTGAGAGGGGGCAAGGAGGACAGCAGTGGTTGACGTGGCTGAAGATGCTGGACCAGGAGGAGGATGGCGGCTTTGAGTTTGTGTGCTGCTTCTACTCATGTGTTGATCCCATAGGCGTTTGTGATGTGTGATCATGTGCCTTCGCAAAGCAGTTGTACCTAGGTGGGTGTTGCACTTCCCACGACTCAGTTTCTTTTGACACAGGTTGCAAATGGCATCGCTGTTGTCAGAGGCAGACACACAAAAAAATGCCACACTGCTGAGCTCTGCAATGACGGCATTCTGGTGGTGGCAACAGCATGCGTTTGATTGGCGTGCTGTCTGGCTGACCCCGGGTGCCGATGCATGCTGTCTGACTGTGCCACTAGCTCCTTGCGACAAACTCCCCCTGCTTTCAACTTGTCTCCTCCTCCTCTCTGTCTCCCCATCTGAACTTTCCCCCTGTTCTTCTTCTCTTCTAGCGGGCACCCACGTGACATTCACGAACGCATCATCATCATCAACCGCTTCACTTGTATCTGACAAATTAACAAAGGAAGCAGCAGCGGGTACAACATCATCATCATCATCATCACACTGTACGTCCATGTCTGTAATGCTGCCTGACTGAGACATATCACTGTTATCTACATCATCTGTCAATGATGGTTGCGCATCACTCATTTCTTCCAACTGATGTGTACAAAACTCCTCTGACAGATCAAGTGAAGCCGCTGTGGTGCTAGTGTTGGTGGTGGCGGCAGGCTGGCGAGTGGTGGTAACTTGAGAGGTGCCCGAAGATGAGCTGGAGGAGGATGGTGCGTCAAGGTTCGGAGCGGAAGCTATAGAAGATTGGGTGTCCTTTGTTAAAAAGTCAACTATGTCCTCCTCAGAACTTTTCGAGTTCATGGGACGTGGCCTCTGAACACTGGGCATTATTCTATGGCCAAAGGGAATCACAGCACCACAACCACGAGGGCACCTGCGGTGTGGCCTGCCTCTGCCTGTCATTTTTTTTTTAAATGTACACTTACACTACTATTAAACATGATATGAGTGGTGGCACTGGGCAAGTGGGCACAGTATACGCTGTGAGCCTGACACAAAAAAGCAGACTGATGTTTGACAGTCCAAAAAGTTTTTATTTTTTTAAATGAACACTTACAGTACTATTAAACAAGATATGAGTGGTGGCACTGGGCAAGTGGGCCTGGCACACACACTGGCAGGCAGGCAACTGCAATTAGATTACACTAGCAGACTGATGTTTCACAGTCAAAGTTTTTTTTTTTTTTTAAATTATTTACACTACTGTTACACCAGATATGAGTGGTGGCACTGGGCAAGTGGGCACAGTATACGCTGTGAGCCTGACACACAAGTTGGCAGGCAGGCAACTGCAATTAGATTACACAGGAAAAAAAAAAAAAGCAGCCCTAAAAAGGGCTTTTTGGGGTGCTGTCCTTACAGCAGAGATCAGATGAGTCCTTCAGGACTGTAGTGGACACTGAATACACTAGCCTAGCTATCGATTTCCCTATTAAATCAGCAGCAGTTACACTGTCCCTCCTCTCACTAAGAAAGCAGCTTCCGAATGAATCTAAAATGGCTGCTGTCCAGGAGCTGGGAGGGTCTGGGAGGGAGTGTCTGCTGCTGATTGGCTGGAATGTGTCTGCAGACTGAGATACAGGGTCAAAGTTTACTCAATGATGACAAATAGGGGGCGGATCGAACATCGCTGCTGCGGCGAACGCGAACAAGCTATGTTCGCCGGGAACTATTTGCTGGCGAACAATTCGCGACATCACTACATATATACACACATACATACATACATACATACATACATACATACATACATACATACATACATACATACATGTATGTATCTAAATCCAATCAAACCACACTCTCTGGCTAAAGAGTTTGCTCTGAACAAGTATTTTTTTTTTTTTAAAAACCTTTATCTTCCATATCCTGATACCTTTCTTACAGTTAGTTAGGCGTTCCTGACTGTGACTTATATCTGTACCAGTATACTATTGGACTAACAAATAAACCTTGTTCATCATTTGACTTTTTCGACTCAGCGTATCGCATTCTCTTTTGATGTTTTACAGTTAGAGTTGCCAGGTATCCAGCAAATTCTGTTAAATACTGGACACTTGAAGGGATAGACAGTTCAAAATGTAAATATGCATTTCAATTATAAATAGAAGCATTTTTGCAATATACTTCATGTAGCAAAAATGCTTAGAGTAAAAGTTATTACTGTTTTTCAGCTGCATACGCACATATACTGTGAGGGTGCCTTTTCAGAGAGTCAGCAGAGGCTTATATGACATAAATTAAGTGTCTATAGGCACAATACACACCACCTCCAGCTCTCTGAGCTTGAATAAAGTTGTATGGGCCCTCACAGGATATCTGTGTTTGCAAATGTTTTTAAAAAACCTTACAACACTTAAAGGGACATTATACATTAGATTTTTCTTTGCATAGATGCTTTGTAGATGATCTATTTATATAGCCCATCAGGGAGTGTTTTTTTTTTTTTTTTTTTTTTTTTAATAACATTGTGCTGATTTTTTTTTTAAGCTTGTGAAGCTTACCATGTGATCTTTTAGTTCTCAGAATTGAAAACTTACAGCTAAAGGGGGCAAATACATAATGGAAGAATATTGCAAAGTTGTTTTACTACACATAAGCAGTTTATATTACAGTCTCAACATTTTACTACCCTTTTTAATTACACTTTGCAAATTAAACTTTTGATGGTTCCACCTGCTCTTGTACAGAAGAATACGTCAACTCAAACAAGAGAATCGTTGGTTACATATTAAATGCAGTGTGTCTGTGTGTATATGTCAGTCATTATCTGAATACACTTTGTTATTGATATTTAAAACGCCTTAGTTTTGTATTTGGAATTTTGGTAACTGACTAACAATTCTGTTTTGTCGACAATACTGTGATCTAAAAATGTTTTAATTATGAGTTCTCTTTATTTTTAGTCGAAAATTGAGCTGTTTGTTAACCGCCTGGATTCCGTGGAATCAGTTTTGCCATACGAATATGATGCGTAAGTACAAAAGTATTACATTGCTGTAAAATATATCATCTAAATTGTCCCAACAGTTTCTTATTCTCAATTTTTTTTTATTTTTAAGTGACATTTCAGTCAAAATTTTAAATGCACCTAGATAAATTAAATCTTTGATCATAAACATATTTGCCATGTACACGTTTTGGCAAAAATGCTTCTAGTAAAAGTTCTCTGTTTTAGTGTTAACATTTTTCTCTGCAGGTGCATGTGAAGCATAGCTAGATATTCTCAGTGCACCAACATTTCAAATACTGCAGCTGCTCAGAGCACTAATGGGGCTTGTATTATTTCAGCAATGAACAAATTGAGTCATTACCATACTGTAAAAGCACTTTAGGCTCTCTGGTGCACTGTGAATATTTAAATACACTTTTGAAACCGCTATAGCTTTTGTTAGAAGCATTTTTGCTAATACATGTATATTAAAAAAAAATGCTTCTATTCAAAACTGAAATGCATCCATGTGGATTCCAATTTAGGTTGGAATGTCCATTTTATGTGTATACAGTATATTTCTTCTATAAGGTACGACAAGTCCACGGATTCATCCTTTACTTGTGGGATATTATCCTCCTGCTAACAGGAAGTGGCAAAGAGCACCACAGCAGAGCTGTCTATATAGCTCCTCCCTTAGCTCCACCCCCCAGTCATTCTCTTTGCCTACTCTAAGTACTAGGAAGGGTAAAGTGAAAGAGGTGATAAAATATTAGTTTTTAATTTCTTCAAGCAAGAGTTTTTTGTTTTAAATGGTACCGGTGTGTACTATTTACTCTCAGGCAGCAGATGGATGAAGACTTCTGCCTGGAGGATGATGATCTTAGCATTTGTCACTAAGATCCAGTGCAGTTCCCACAGAGGCTGAGGGGTACAAGAAACTTCAGTGTGAGGAACGTTTTCATGCTATATAGCAGTGAGGTATGTTCAGTCATTTTTTCTGGAGAGACTGTGTTTTTCAGAAAGGCTGACAGTATCCCCATGAGGGTAAGGGTAAGCAGTAATCCTAAGAGCTATAGAAGGGCATTACTAAGCTTGCATAAAGGGCTAATTCAAAAATGGTTGACACTGAGTTTTTGAATGTTTGTGGGCAAACGTTTTGTGAACTGGGAGTGCTGTTAACATTTTTTGCCCTTGTTTAAGTTTTGGGCCAAATTGATGCTTTAACCCCATTTTTCTAATCCCTGAGGGCAGGTAGGCGAGGTGCTGGGGGTGTTTTTTTTCCGGATTTAGGCCTTATTATCAATCCGGTTTGCACAATAAAGGGTTAAATGTTTGTTTTTCTTGTGGGGCAAAGTTAACTACACAAATTGAGTCTGATATAAAAAATTTGGAAAGATTGGTGTATTTTAAAGCAGTTTTGCAGAACGTGTATGCTTTTTTTTTTTTTCTCTTAAAGGCGCAGTACCGTTTTTTAAGTGTTTTCAAGCTTGTTTGTGGTCATTACTAGCCTGCTCAATATGTCTGACATTGAGGAAAGTCAATATTAAATATGTTTAGAAGCCATTGTGGAACCCCCACTTAGAATGTGTCCCTCATGCACTGAAAGGTCAATAAATTGCAAAGAACATATTTTAGCTACTAAAAGTATGTCGCAGGATGATTCTCAGTCAGAAGGGAATCCGATTATGCCATCTAATTCTCCCCAAGCGCATCAGGCGTGGCCTCAGCTGGCTTCGGCCAGATTCATAAGATTCAGTCGGACAATATCACGACTGTAGCATATATCAATCATCAGGGGGGAACAAAGAGTTCTCTAGCGATGATAGAGGGTACCAAAATAATTTGATGGGCAGTGACACTTACTCTTGCCATCTATCAGCAATCTATATCCCAGGAGTGGAGAACTGGGAAGCGGATTTTCTAAGTCTCGTCAGAACGCCAAACTTCCTCGTTACGGGTCCAGGTCAAGGGATCCTTAGGCAGTACTGATAGATGCTCTAGCAGTACCCTGGTCGTTCAACCTGGCTTATGTGTTTCCACCATTTCCTCTCCTTCCTCGTTTGATTGCCAGAATCAAACAGGAGAGAGCTTCGGTGATTTTGATAGCACCTGCGTGGCCACGCAGGACTTCGTATGCAGACCTGGTGGACATGTCATCTCTTCCACCATGGACTCTGCCACTGAGACAGGACCTTCTGATTCAAGGTCCATTCCAGCATCCAAATCTAGTTTCTCTGCGGCTGACTGCCTGGAGATTGTACGCTTGATTTTATCCAAGCGGGGTTTCTCTGAGTCGGTCATAGATACCTTGATTCAGGCTCGAAAGCCTGTCACTATTAAAATTTATCATAAGATATGGCGTAAATATCTTTATTGGTGCGAATCCAAAGGCTACTCATGGAGTAAGATCAGGATTCCTAGGATTTTGTCCTTTCTCCAAGAAGGATTGGAGAAGGGGCTATCAGCTAGTTCCTTAAAGGGACAGATATCTGCTTTATCAATTCTACTGCACAAGCGTCTGCAGATGTTTCAGTCGTTCTGTCAGGCTTTAGTTAGAATCAAGCCTGTGTTTAAACCTGTTGCTCCGCCATGGAGTTTGAATTTAGTTCTTAAAGTTCTACAAGGGGTTCCGTTTGAACCTATGCATTCCATAGATATTAAGCTTCTATCTTGGAAAGTTCTGTTTTTAGTTGCGATATCTTCGGCTCGACGAGTTTCTGAACTATCTGCATTGCAATGCGACTCGCCTTATCTTGTTTTCCATGCTGATAAGGTAGTTTTGCATACCACACCTGGATTCCTTCCTAAGGTTGTTACTAATAGGAATATTAATCAGGAAATTGTTGTTCCCTCTCTGTGTCCTAATCCTTCCTCTAAGAAGGAGCATCTGTTGCACAACTTGGACGTGGTTCGTGCTTTTGAAGTTTTACTTGCAAGCGACCAAAGATTTCCGTCAAACATCTTCTTTGTTTGTTGTCTATTCTGGAAGACGTAGAGGTCAAAAAAACTATGGCTACCTCTCTTTCTTTTTGGCTGAAAAGCATCATCAGTTTGGCATACAAGACTGCTGGACAGCAGCCTCCTGAAAGAATTACAGCTCACTCTACTAGAGCGGTGGCTTCCACATGGGCTTTTAAAAATTATGCTTATGTTGAACAGATTTGTAAGGCTGCGACTTGGTCTTCGCTTCATACCTTTTCCAAATTTTCCAAATTTGATACTTTTGCTTCTTCGGAGGCTATTTTTGGGAGAAAAGTTCTTCAAGCAGTGGTGCCTTCTGTTTAACCATCTGTCTTGTCCCTCCTGTTCATCCGTGTCCTGTAGCTTTGGTATTGTATCCCACAAGTAAAGGATGAATCCGTGGATTCTTCGTACCTTATAGAAGAAAAGTAAATTTATTCTTACCTGATAAATTAATTTCTTCTATGGTAAGACGAGTCCACGGCCCACCCTGTCATTTTAAGACGGATTATATTTTTTGATTTTAAACTTAAGTCACCTCTGCACCTTTTTAGTTTCTCCTTTTTCTTCCTGTACCTTCGGTCGAATGACTGGGGGGTGGAGCTAAGGGAGGAGCTATATAGACAGCTCTGCTGTGGTGCTCTTTGCCACTTCCTGTTAGCAGGAGGATAATATCCCACAAGTAAAGAATGAATCCGTGGACTCGTCGTACCATAGAAGAAATTAATTTATCAGGTAAGCATAAATTTACTTTTTTTTTATATCATGCATACACATCTACTTAAAGGGACATGAAACACTAAATAAATGCAAGGTAGAATGATGCATTCATAGAAAAGAACATGTAGATATATTTTCCTTCTAAATACAGGGAGAGTCCACAGCTGCATTCATTACTTGTGGGAATATAGAACCTGGCCACCAGGAGGAGGCAAAGACGCCCCAGCCAATGGCTTAAATACCTCCCCCAGTTATTCTTTGCCTTTCGTCACAGGAGGTTGACAGAGACGTGTCAGAAGTTTTTTTCGGAGTAGTTCCTTATGAGGCGTACCTGCTCTTCGGGATGGAACTGGAGTTTTAAGTAGTCTTGTCAGCCTCTCAGTGAGAGCATTGATGAAAGTTAGTCTGGAGATGCAGGGAGAGTCTTTCTGCGAAACCATCCAGACTCAGATTAACAGCTCCTATAAGCAATCAGCGTTGACGAGTTTCGCTGCTTGCTTTCTTCACTCAAGTCCATGTCAGAGGCGCTGCTACAATCTGTCAAACTTGAAGAACCGTGTTGCTGTTCCACGGATGGGTTTCCGGTAAAATCGTTTAATTTTTTACACACGTTAACGATAGAAGACACGGTCTCAGTGGGACATCTTTATGGAATCAAGGGTTAATATCTTCTGAGGGGGATTATTGAACAGTGGGGTCTTTTTAATCCTGTTTATGTGATTTTTGACTGCGTATGTGTAAGAAGACATTTTAGGCTTTTAGGCTGATACAGAACATACAGGTTATAGAGCTGTGCAGTTTTATTAAGCTGGCATGCTTTTCCTTAGCAGGGACGGTCCTGCATGAGGCACCATGTGACTGGCAGTTGTCACGTCCTTTTTTCCATTTCGGTTTCCTGACCGAGTGACTGCGGAGCAGAGTTAATTTCTCGACCTGTCTGGGTCATGGGAGGTGGTGAGTGCCCCAGCCATTGGGGGTTTTAAGGTGCCAAAGGATTCCTCTTATACAGATTTTGACACCTGTGTATGTTGTGAGGAGGACCTGGTTATATCTTGTTTGTGCCCTCCTGTTAGCATTCAGTGTCCCCTGTAGCTTGGGTATACTTTCCCACAAGTAATGAATGCTGCTGTGGACTCTCCCTGTATTTAGAAGCAACACATAAATTATGTCTTACCAGATAATTTCCTTTCCTTGGATACAGGGAGGGTCCACAGCTCCCGCCCGTGTTCTCTGATGGGCGGCCCTAAATTTAAGTTTGTTTTCTTCTGGCACCTTTTTCACCCTGATATCTCTCCTACTGTTCCTTGTTCCCTCGGCAGAATGACAGGGGGATGAGGGAATTGGGGGAGGTATTTAAGCCTTTGGCTGGGGTGTCTTTGCCTCCTCCTGGTGGCCAGGTTCTATATTCCCACAAGTAATGAATGCAGCTGTGGACACTCTCTGTATCGAAAGAAAGGAAATTATCTGGTAAGTCATAATAAAGTTTCCTTAGCGGTTTAAATATTAACTAAACAAGTGTAAAGGTTTTGTATCTATAAAAGAATGGGAGCTGCCATGTTGTAACTTAGGTTACCTTCTCTGCTGTGGTCAATTTATGGATAGTTATAAATAGGTCACTAGACTGTGCAGCCAATGACTGTGTGGAATACAACAGTGTTCTGCACTTACATTTTTATCAGGAACTTAAAAGCTCACAATTTCAGAGTAGAATTACAGGAAAAGGGGACAGAATAAATAATGAAAGTATATTGCATAGTTTTTTTTATAAATATGATTTATCTTTTTTTATATTACTATTTTAAAGTGTTCAATGTCCCTTTAAGTGAGAAACCTTCAGTGAAAATCTACTTTTCCATCATAGTGGTTCACAACTTTTTTTTTTTTCTTCTTTTTGAAATAGAAGCATATTTGCAGTATACTTCTGATACAAAAATGTTTCTTGTAAAAGTTGAAGTACTGGTTTTCAGAAGCATATGCTGTGAATGCCCTGTGCACCAGCATACAAAGACCACACCTTCTCAGAGTCCTCGTCACTAACGCATACACACCACCGCCAGCTGAATGTTTTTTGAATCCTTACGCTCTTGTCATGCGTAATGTGTATATGTCACTGAAAAAAGATATATATATATATATATATATATATATATCTATCTATATAATATATATATCTATATATATATATCTATCTATATATATATCTATCTATCTATCTATATAATATATATATCTATATATATATATATATATCTCTATATATCTCTATATTATATATATATATATATATATATATATATATATATATATATATATATATATATATATATATATATATATATGTATATATAAATAATGTCTGTGTCTGTCTGTCTCTATCTGTATATCTATATCTATCTGTATATCTATATCTATCTTTATCTGTATATCTATCTATATCTATTGTAAAATTGAAATGCATTCATTCACATTTAAATTTTGACCTTTATATCCTCCTAACATTACAGTGCATATAGGCATATGACTTTTTTATATGTGTGTGACACCCCATAGACTGTTATATAAAATAAAGACAAGGTAAGCAATTTTGGTTTGTTTTTTTCACCTTCATCCCTTATTCTGTGTAATGCACTAAGCACAAGGCTGATTCCATATGGTGTTCCAATTTTTTAGCTGAGGACTACTGATCTGTAATGAAGCAAGGGATTAGATCCTTATTTGAAGGTGGTTACGTTTGTGATTCACAGAATGCAGTGAATAGCTGTTATTAGAGGAAACAAGACTTCCCTTTGTATCCCTCCCCCCACCCTATAATAAAAATATAAATCCATCATTTGCTTTCTTTTAAGGTTTGACTTTTGTAAAGATGAGAAAGAAATCCGTCCTTCTGAAAATCTTGGACAAGTTCTGTTTGGAGAAAGAATTGAATCCTCACCATACAAGGTTAGTACATAATCTTTATTAAACTGTACAGCAATTTAATTTTCAGCAATAATTAAAACAGTACATGACTTAAAGGAACACTCAAGTCAAAATTAAACTTCAAGATTCAGATACAGCATGCAATTTAAAACAACTTTCCAATTTACTTCAATTAACAAAATGTGCACAGTCTTTTTATATTTACACTTTTTGAGTCACCATCTCCTACTGAGCATGTGCAAGAATTCACTGCATATACGTATATGCATTTGTGATTGGCTGATGGCTGTCACATGGTACAGGGGGAGTGGAAATAGACATAACTTTGCAATTTATTTAACAAAAATCTGCTACTCATTTGAAGTTCAGACTAAGTGCTATTGCATTGTCTTCTTATCATGCATTTGTTGATTATGCAAATCTACTGTATTGACTGGTCCTTTAAAGGGATACTAAACCCAATTGTTTTCTTTCATTATTCAGACAGAGCATGAGATTTTAAGCACCTTTCTAATTTACTTCTATTATCAATTTTTCTTTGTTCTCATGCTATCTTGATTTGAAAAAGCAGTACTGTAAGCTTTAGAGCCGGACCATTTTTTGTTCAGCACCTGGGTAGCACTTGCTGATTTGTGGCTAAATGTAGCAAACCAATCAGCAAGCTCTACCAAGGTGCTGAACTAAAAAATGGGCCGGCTCCTAACCTTTTATTACTGCTTTTTCAAATCAAGATAACATGAGAACAAAGAAAAATTGATAATAGGAGTAAATTACAAAGTTGCTTAAAATTGCATGCTCTATTTGAATCATAAAATAAAAAATGTGGGTTTAGTATCCCTTTAAAATAAAATCACTAAATCACGTCCTTTGAGAATTACTGTATTAAAGGGACATGTATCTCAAAATTAAGCTTTCATGAGAGATTGCAGCATTTTTGTATCACTGTTTGTAATAATGTTATGTTTTGGACCACTACTTGGTACAATTGTTTTTACTTTGTTACAAAACTGCTGTAATATAGTGCTCCAGATATATGTATCCCGAAACTACCTAGTTATGTTCTTTTAAGAGAATGAAGTAAGTTTTTGAATTGCTTGCTCTTCCTAAATCATGTAAGTTTAACTTTGAGTTCCATGTCAATTTTTAAAAGTAAAGTCAAAAATGTTTGTTCTATCTAAAAGAGAAAAATGTAAACACACACAAGTGAAAGAATGCTTTAAAAAAAAAAAAAAAAATCAATGTTCAGATAGAGCATGCAGTTTACTCCTATTATCACATTTTGTTTGTTCTCTTTGTATCTTTTGTTGCAAAAAGCCCAGGAGCATGCACATTTCTGGAGCACTTTATAGAAGCAGGGAAACATAGATTTTAAAGGGACATTAAACCCAAAACAATTAATTCATGATTCAGATAGAATACAATTTTCTTGGGTGGTAAATCGCCTTAGAACTAGCTGATGAGCCTTTGTTCGTTCATGGTAGAGCGCTTCTCTCTTTGTATGCAAATACATTTGACCCTGGGGAGGTCTCCCTAAGGGTGATGGGGGAAACCAAACGTGGGCACCTTGCCCAGTGTGCTTAGAGGGATGTGGCTGCACCTCACTGACGAGGCCCATAGGAGGCCGAAACGGTCGTCTTGGCTTGTCCTGTTCCTTATTTAGAGGAGAATTGCCTGGTATTTCGGGGCTGGAATGAACTAGCTGATGAGCTGTTGTTCGTTCCTGGTAGCGCGTTTCTCTTTGTATGCAAAATAATACAATTTTAAACGACATTCCAGTGTACTTCTATTATCTAATTTGCTTCATTCTCTTGATATGCTTTCCTGAAAAGCATATCTAGATTGGCTCAGTAGCTGCTCAGGGGAAGATTGCTTACATTCTAAAGTCAGCAGAGGTTGGTATAGTCTTGGCTTGAAATAGTGGAATTAAAGTATGTAAAAAAAGAAAATCTTTAAAAAGAAATTCTCTTATTTCATTTATTTTCTTACCTTTACTTGTCTCTTTGTAGAAGTTTTCCTAACTCCTTCAGATGGACTTACACCACTGTTTGTCTTCCTCCCCTCCATCTTCTTTTTTTTATTTAATAATTATTTTTCATTCAAATAATTTTAATCCATCTGAATTCCAGTAATTGCCATCCAGCAGATCAGCCATATCCCACCAGTATTATAGTCATTGCCAGCAACATCTGTCGTGGTTAGCTCACATCCATATTGAGAGCTTTCTAATATAAACTTAATTTATGACTCCAATGTCTGTCCATGATCATAAGTAGTTTTGAATAATTCCTAACTGGGGAGGTAATTTTGAAGTCTTGTGGTCCTTTTAAACATAATTCTTTCTGCCTCTCTGTTGCCAGCTTAAAAGTTGGCACTCAACCTTCATCTGTCATTTGGAAGTATTATCCAAGTTCTGTCATTGTTAGCTAATTCCAAAAAATAATTCTTAAAAATGTGTAAATATATACATAATGTAAACTTAGCTATGGTTATACTAGTTATGTACAGTGTGTGTGTGTGTGTATAAAATTCATGTTAGTGGTCCATGGGATTCAAAATTGTGAGTTTAGTGGTCCCTGAGGTCCGAAAGGTTGGCGACCCCTGCTCTAAATAATTGCCTAGGTCACAGAACTCTTTCTGAACAACAGCAACATCATTAATAGCCAGGTAGCAGTTTTGCAAAATTGTTATCCATTTGCAAGAGCACTAGATGGTAGCACCATTTCCTGTCATGTGCTGTTCCAGACACCTACCTAGGTTTATCTTCAACAAAGAATACCATGGGGAAAAAGGCAAAGTTGATATTAGAAGTATTCTTTTTTTGAAACTGCATATTCTGTCCGATTCACAAAATGAATTTTTTTGGTTTCATACACTTTTTTTAACTTTTTTTTTAATTTTTTTTAAATTAACCGTTTTATTATAGTTTTAACAGGTGTACAGAAAACACAATGATACATATCGTTTTTCAACCAACTAAGACCAATTAAGAGAGGAACCAAAATTCAGCAAAGTACATAGCAATATTTGTTAGGATGATTAATTGTTCGGAAAGTCCAAGTAGACAAATAGGAGGAATGAAAGTGTTTTACCAGTGTACGATGACGGTCGAGAAACCTTGAGAACCATATTTGACTGTCATTACATTTTACACATTTCAAATCATCACAATTATATTTGTAATTAACAGTTCTAGTATATAACTGAGACCTGACATTTCCCAACCAACCATTTATTCTGATGCCCTCTGTTCCCATATGTATAACATATCTGCAATAAAGTTTTGTTTACCCGAGAAGGTGTAGTGAATTTTTTCCAAAGCTAAAACGTGGTCTACCTCTCGTATCCACATATCAAAATTAGGAATTTAGCATTTTTCCCAAAATCTGTGGATTAAGTGTTTGGCACAGTTAAGCATGCACTGGAAGAGTTTTTTCCGGTATATACAGGGGATGGGGGGTGTATCGTTAAGTAAGACTATGATAGGTGTAAGTGTAATTGAAACTCCAAGAGTCTTATTGATAGTTAGTGACCTCGTTCCAGAAGGTTTGTAGGAGTGGGCAGGACCACCAGATGTGGGACAGGGTGCCTACAGCACCACAATGCCTCCAGCACAGGGAGGAGGAGTTTGAGTATATGCTGTGAAGACGTTGTGGCGATAAATACCATCTGGATAGCAATTTGTAGTTGTTCCCCTATGACTAATGACATGGAAGATTCATTGGTCTCTTTAAACGTGTGGTTCCACTGAACTTCTGTCAGCGTTAAGTTCTTTTTCCCACTTCGATATATAGGAAGGTTTTTTTGGTGGGGAATGAGCCTCTTAGTATCTTATATATAATGGAAATATGTGACCTAGTTATTGAGGGTGTTGTGCAAAGGGTCTCCAGAGCAGTGAGGGGCCTAGTGAGGTCGTGTCTAAAAAAGAGCTATTGTAAATAGCGTGTCTAATTTGTAAGTAGGGAAACCAGAGGTGAAATGGAGGACCCAGTAATAAGGAAATCTCCTTTTGGGGACACATTTGACCCTTGTTTAGAACCATGTGTACCGGAATATTTGTGGGTAGTCCTTCTTTAGTTGATGTCTGTATAACCTGTGGTTGTAGTAGAAGAGGGTTATTGAGAAGGGGGGTGAGAGGAGATATCTAACTTGAGATTGATTTATCTGAGGTCAAAATTTTGTCCCAGATTCGCAATGTTGATGCAACAAAATAGCTTGTGTTGACCTCTGTGGGTTTAGCTTTGGACGGGATCCATCATAGATCGCCGAGATTATGTCCTCCAGGGTTTGTTGGGTTGGGAATGTTTCCATGCAGTTATTCGAGCTATATGGACTGATTTATAATAGTCAATAAGATTTGGGACCCCCAAACCCCCATTCTCTCTCTACTAAGGTATAATGTGTGTCTAGTTACTGTAGCTCTTTTCTGTGCCCATATAAACAATTCAAACATTTTTTGCTTTTTCATCAGGTACTGAAGGGGGATATCTATAGGGAGGACCTGAAATAGATAGAAGTATTTAGGAAGTAGATTCATTTTTATAGCGTTAATACGCCCCATCCAGGAGAGATAACCCTGTTTATGCCATGTATCTAGGGAGGTTTGGAATTCTTTGTGAAAGGGGGGTATAATTGAGGTAGAATAAATCAGAATGGTTAGGAGATATGTGAATTCCAGTAGTCGAATTTTGTTTGCAATTTGGAAGCTAGTGTGTGTTGTGATAAAGCGAGATTCTTCTTCTGTGATGTTTAAGGGTATTGAATTTTTCTAGCAACATGGAAAAGTCAAATTTGAAACCTGTTTATAGTCTTCTAATTCTGCGAGGAGGGCAGGTAATGACGAGGACGGGGAGCTAATCGTAAAAATCTGCATAGAGCAGGCACTTCTGTTGAATCTCTCCAAAAGATACACCCTGTATTTGGTTGTTAGATCTTATTGTTGCTAATAATACCTCTACCACTAAGCTGGACAGATAGCTCAGCAAGCTAAGGCATTGTTGCTGAGCTCTGTAGCAACCCATGGGTTGCAGGTTCGATCCCCGGCGAGGTCAACTCAGCCTTTCATCCTTCCGTGGTTGATAAAATGAGCAGCTCCTTGAGACCCTTACGGTTGATTAGCCACGCTTTACAAGTACCCAATACTTACACATACATACCACCATTGTGAACAATAAGGGGGAAAGGGGGCAGCCCTGACGCGTTCCATTACGTATGGGGAATCTATGAGATTGAGTGTAAACATTAATACTAGCACTTGGGTTATTATATAGTGCCTTTACTCGGGAGACAACAAGTCAGAAGATCCAAATTTCGACAGCGTGGCCCAGAGAAAGTCCCAGTCCACCCTGTCGAAAGCCTTCTTCGCGTCCGTAGACAGCACTATTAGGGGAGTGTGACGAACCAAGGTTAACAAACCCTGCGCCAGTCACTTGTTTGGTACAGAAAGGGTTATCAGACCCCTTTTACTGTCACAATCTAGCCACACCAGGCAAGCTTGTGATTTAGTTCAGTGGGTGCAAGGGTTAACAACACTCTCTAGTCTGTACTGGACTTAAAAGAAACGCCCAAAACTCCCCTTTAATACCACCCACACTAAACTTAACTATTCTGCCACCACTTATGATTTATTAAAGGGAAAATCCTAAGAACAAACCCAGACTTACACATGAACTCTCAGAATACAATTTAGCAGAAAATAACCTAAAATTTACAGTTCTAATACTCCAGCCCTTTTAGTAACGTGGTTCAATTTTTAGACAAAGGCCAAAGCTTGATAAAGGAATTATTTATTATGCCAAAAAACATTATGCACAATGCATTATTAATAAAAAGTTGTTACAAATAAAATTACACACCGCAAACAGGTTAAAATAAAATGAAGAAAATAACAGACCTAATACTTTCCTAGCTTATGTCTGCCCCAGGGAGATGGGCAAGAGAAGATGGTCACTCATGCTGTAGCAGCCTCCCATGTAGAATGAACAATCTTATTGTTGAAACACAAGATTCTTATACATATTTTCCAGAGATCAAGTTGTCTGACCACACCCCCCTGGGCAGGGGCTAAACCCCCCCTATTTTTATGACCTTCAATAAACTAAGTCTTTGCCTGAAATTATAGAACCCATTATAATTTCTGCTAGGTAAATCTATTTTCATATATACAGACAGGCACTCTCTTAGTTTCATTGGGAGAATCAATTTGATATCAAATATGACATAGTTGCCATTTTTCCCTTCATTTAATGTCCTCATCAGGATATGGGACTGAGGCCCTGTTTTGTATCATGCCCTCTGCTGACAGTTTGACTGGCTTTATGACTCAATGCATACACAATAACATTTGGTGGAATGGGTCTTAGAAACTATTTATGAGGGGTTCTGGCACATCAAATAGAAATCATGTGCTTACTTAACACAGCACACAGTTCTTCTTAAAAAAACAAACTGTTTTTAGTTCACAAATTAAACAGAATTAACCCCTTAGCAGCTAAATCCTGAGGTATTCGTGACAGGGAGTTTTAGAAATAATATTAGCGGAAAGCGAGGTTTGTAGCACGCGAATGGTGTTGTCTTTGGCCTCACTACCCACGATAAAGTCTACCTGATCCGTATGAATGAGAGTGGGTAGTATTTCTTTCATGTAATTGGCAATAGTCCATGCGCTAGTGACGTATGGGATATACAATCCTACCAGGAGGGGCAAAGTTTCCCAAGCCACAAAATGCCTATAAATACACCCCTCACCACACCCACAATTCAGTTTTACAAACTTTGCCTCCCATGGAGGTGGTGAAGTAAGTTTGTGCTAAGATTTCTAAGGAATGGAATAGGCCTGGTACTTCTTTTATTCCTTCTTCGATGTTTAATAAAAATTATATCATTTGCCAGCAGTTACTTTATAGTTTTGGGAAAAGATCCCCAAAGTTGATGGGGCTATCTCTACTCTTGCTAAACGTACTACTATTCCTACGGAAGATAGCACTTCTTATAAAGTTCCTTTACATAGGAAGCTGAAATCTTATCTAAAGAAAGCCTATTTATATTCAGGTCATCTTCTCAGGCCTGCAATTTATTTGGCTGATGTTGCAGCTGCTTGAACTTTTTGGTTGGAGACTTTAGCGCAACAAGTATTGGATCCTGAATTGTCTAGCATTGTTAACTTGCTTCAACATGCTAATCGTTTTATTTGTGATGCCATTTTTGATATAATCAAAATTGATGTTAAATCTATGTCTTTAGCTATTTTAGCTAGAAGAGCTTTGTGGCTTAAATCTTGGAATGCTTACATGACTTCTATGTCCAGGTTGCTATCTCTTTCTTTTCAAGGTAATAAGTTATTTGGTTCTCAGTTGGATTCAATAATTTCAACTGTCACTGGGGGGGAAGGGAGTTTTTTTGCCTCAGGATAAAAGACCTAAGGGTAAATCTAAAGCTTCTAACCGTTTTCGTTCCTTTCTACAAAATAACTAACAGAAACCTAATCCTTCCTCCAAGGAATCTGTTTCTAGTTGGAAGCCTTCCTAAAATTGGAATAAATCCAAGCCATTTAAGAGATCAAAGCCAGCCCCCAAGTCCGCATGAAGGTGCGGCCCTCATTCCAGCTCAACTGGTAGGGGGCAGATTAAGATTTTTTTCATAGATGTTTGGACCAATTTGGTTCAAAATCAATGGATTCAGAGTATTGTCTCTCAGGGGTACAGAATAGGATTCAGAGTAAGACCGCCTGTGAAGATTTTTTTTTTTCTCTCACGAATTCCAGCAAACCCAGTAAAGGCTCAGGCTTTCCGGAAGTGTGTTTCAGACCTGGAGTTATCAGGGGTAATCATACCAGTTCTGTTTCAGGAACAGGGTCTGGGGTTTTATTCAAATCTATTCATTGTCCCAAAGATAGAAAATTCATTCAGACCAGTTCTGGATCTAAAAATTTTGAATCGATATGTAAGAGTACTAACTTTCAAAATGGTGACTATAAGCACTATTCTGCCTTTTTTGTTCAGCAAGGGTATTATATGTCCACAATAGACTTACAGGATGCATATCTTCATATTCCGATTCATCCAGATCACTATCAGTTCCTGAGATTCTCTTTTCTAGACGAGCATTACCAATTTGTCGCTCTTCCTTTTGGCCTAGCAACAGCTCCAAGAATCTTTTCAAAGGTTCTCGGTGCCCTACTCTCTGTAATCGGAGAACATGGTATTGCAGGGTTTCCTTATTTGGACGATATCTTGGTACTAGCTCAGTCTTTACATTCTGCAGATTCTCACACGAATCAACTAGTGTTGTTTCTTCAAAGACATGGTTGGAGGATCAATTTACCAAAAAAGTTCCTTGATTCCTCAGACAAAGGTCACCTTTTTAGGTTTCCAGATAGATTCAGTGTCCATGACTCTGTCTCTAACAGACGAGACGATTAAAATTGGTTTCAGCTTGTATGCTGAATCAGTGGTGCAGGGATTATACAAGGATATGACGATTAATATCCTTAAATCCCAATGTTCGACTATCTCTGACTTGGTGGTTAGATCACCATCGTATAGTTTTAGGGGCCTCTTTTGTTCATCCAACCTGCACTGTGATCACAACATTTGCGAGGCTTTCAGGTTGGGGAGCTGTTTGGGGATCTCTGACAGCACAAGGGGTTTGGAAATCTCAAGAGGCAAGATTACCAATCAATATTTTGGAACTCCATGCAATTTTCAGGGCTCTTCAGGTTTGGCCTCTGTTGAAGAGAGAACCGTTCATTTGCTTTCAGACAGACAATATCACAGCTGTGGCATATGTCAATCATCAGGGTGGGACTCAATGTCCCCTAGCTATGAAAGAAGTATCTCGAATACTTTCCTGGGCGGAATCCAGCTCTTGTCTAATTTCTATGGTACATATCCAAGATGTAGACAATTGGGAAGCGGATTATCTCAGCCGTCAGACTTTACATCCGGGGGAGTGGCCCCTCCATCCAGATGTGTTTTCTCAGATTGTTCAGATGTGGGGTCTTCCAGAAATAGATCTAATGGCTTCTCATCTAAACAAGAAACTTTCCAGGTACCTGTCCAGTTCCAGGGATCCTCAGGTGGGCGCAGTAGATTCTTTAACACTTCCTTGATGTTACCAACCTGCTTATATTTTCCCGCCTCTAGTTCTTCCAAGAGTGATCTCCAAAATCATCATGGAACAATTGTTTGTATTGCTGGTAGCTCCAGCATGGCCTCACAGGTTTTGGTATGCGGATCTTGTTCAGATGTCCAGTTGCCAACCTTGGTCTCTTTCATTAAGGCCGGACCTTCTGTCTCAAGGGTCGTTTTTCCATCAGGATCTCAAATCATTAAAGGGACACAGAGTCCAATTTTTTTCTGTCTTGATTCAGATAGAGCATGCAATTTTAAGCAACTTTCTAATTTACACCTATTATCAAATTCTTTTCATTCTCTTGGTATCTTTATTTGAAATGCAAGAATGTAAGTTTAGATGCCAGCCCATTTTTGGTGAACACACTGTGTTGTTCTTGCTGATTGGTGGATAAATTCACCTACCAATAAACAAGTGCTTTCCATGGTTCTGAACCAAAAAAAATAGCCTAGATGCCTTCTTTTTCAAATAAAGAAAGCAAGAGAACGAAGAAAAAATGATAATAGGAGTAAATTAGAAAGTTGTTTAAAATTGCATGCTCTATCTGAATCACAAAAGAAAAAATTTGGGTTCAGTGTCCCTTTAAATTTGAAGGTATGGAAATTGTTTCTCTGACTCAGTGATTAATACTATGTTACAGGCTCGTAAATCTGTTTCTAGAAAGATTTATTATCGAGTTTGGAAGACTTATATTTCTTGGTGGTTTTTCTCATAAATTCTCTTGGCATTCTTAAGGCTTTCTTTCAGAATTCCTAGAATTTTACAGTTTCTTCAGGATGGTCTGGATAAGGGTTTGTCTGCAAGTTCCTTGAAGGGACAAAGCTCTTTCTTATTTCACAGAAAGATTGCTAAGCTTCCTGATATTCACTGTTTTATACAGGCTTTGGTTCGTATCAAGCCTTTCATTAAATCAATCTCTCCTCCTTGGAGTCTTAATTTGGTTTTGAAGGCTTTACAGGCTCCTCCATTTGAGCCTATGCATTCTTTGGACATTAAACTACTTTCTTGGAAAGTGTTGTTCCTTTTGGCTATCTCTTCTGCTAGAAGAGTTTCTGAATTATCTGCTCTTGCTTGTGAATCTTCTTTTCTGATTTTTCATCAGGATAAGGCAGTTTTGCAGACTTCATTTAAATTCTTACCTAAGTTTGTGAATTCTAACAACATTTAATAGAGAAATTGTTGTCCCTTCCTTGTGTCCTAATCCTAAGAATTCTTTGGAGAAATCCATACATTCTTTGGATGTGGTAAGAGGTTTGAAATATTATGTTGAAGCTACTAAAGATTTCAGGAAGACTTCTAGTCTATTTATCTTTTCTGGTTCTAGGAAAAGTCAGAAGGCTTCTGCCGTTTCCTTGGCATCGTGGTTAAAGCTTTTGATTCATCAAGCTTATTTGGAGTCGGGTCAAGCCCCGCCTCACAGCTCATTCTACTAGATCAGTCTCCACTTCGTGGGCTTTTAAGAATGAAGCTTCAGTTGATCAGATTTGCAAAGCACCAACTTGGTCTTCTTTGTATACATTTACTAAATTCTACCGTTTTGATGTATTTGCTTCTTCTGAAGCAGTTTTTGGTAGAAAAGTTCTTCAGGCAGCTGTTTCAGTTTGATTCTTCTGCTTATGTTTTAAGTTTTTTTCATTTCATGAGAATTAACTTATTTTTGGGTTGTGGTTTTTATTTTTATCCCTCCCTCTCTAGTTACTCTTGCATGGAGTTCCACATTTTTGGGTATTGCTATCCCATACGTCACTAGCTCATAGACTCTTGCCAATTACAAAAAGAAAGAAAACATAATTTATGTAAGAACTCAACTGAACTTACCTGATAAATTAATTTCTTCCATATTGGCAATAGTCCATGAGGCCCACCCTTTTTTATGGTGGTTATGAATTTTTTGTATAAAGCACAATTATTTCCAAATTCCTTTGTTGATGCTTTTTACTCCTTTATCACCCCACTTCTTGGCTATTCGTTAAACTGGATTGTGGGTGTGGTGAGGGGTGTATTTATAGGCATTTTGAGGTTTGGGAAATTTTGCCCCTCCTGGTAGGATTGTATATCCCATACGTCACTAGCTCATGGACTCTTGCCAATATGAAAGAAATGAATTTATCAGGTAAGTTCTTACATAAATTATGTTTTTATTCATTCTTGTTGCCAATAATTTAGCGTTCAGTTTGATGTCAACGTTGAGCAGGGAAATAGGGGGGTAATTGGAGACCTGTTCAACAGGTTTCCCTGGTTTAGGGATAACGGAAATTGTGGTTTCTAAAAGAGACTGCAGTTAATGACCCCCATGACCGAGTGAGTTATACATGTCAAGAAGATGAGGGCTTATATGAGATTTAAACAAGTTTTAACATTTAGGGGTGAACTCATCTGGGGCCTTGCCTTGGGGAAGATTTTTAATGGTTACAAGGATCTCTTGGAGGGAAAACTTGGAATCTAGAAACTCACTGTTTTCTGAAGATAGGGAGGGAAGTTGGACTTGTGAAAGATATTTATTAATTGATATAAGTTTATCCTTTGAATTTGGTGTTGGGAGGTTGTAAAGGGAAGAGTAATATTTTGCAAACTGACTAACACTATCTATGTTATTAGTATGGGAGGACCCTGTGGATTCAACAATTTTGGCAATAAAAGTTTTATATCTTTTTTTTTTTTTTTTTAAGAGATCTGGCCAGAAGGTGCCCTGCCTTATTGCTTTCAATAAAGAATTTTGATTTTGTTGTGAGAGCCCGTAGGTGTGCATTTTTAACCAGATATTGGTTAAGGGCGTCCCTAGCTTTTTGTGTTTTTAATAAGAGTTGTTGGGATTGAGGGTTTTATGTTTTAACGCTTTTTCACTGTCGTTATAGTCAGAGGTAAGTGATAAGAAGAGTGATGCTTTTTGTTTGCATTGTTTGTGTGTGTGTGTGACTCACTATCACCCTCCTTATAAAGCATTTATAAGCTTCCCAATTGTTAGTTGTCGAGGTAGCTTTCGGCTATATACGTGGTTATTAATGGGTCCGAGAAGATTTGATCATTTAATCTCCAAAGCTGTGGTACTGTGGTTTTGAAGACCACGCAAAGGTGGAACAAACCATGCTATGATCGGACCATGCAGTGTGGTATAGTCGGTAGTCTATTAAAGTAGTCAATGTGTTTTGGTCACAAAGTATATAAGACCATTGTGTATTGGAGAAGAATGTAAAGTCTTTTGTATGCGGGTGCGTTATTCTCCATGTGTCAAAGAATGGTATTGAATGAATTGCTTGCCAGTTAGCCTTTATTTGGGCTTTCCGAATATAGGATTTGGATGTGTCTAGATTTGGATTTATAGGAAAATTAAAGTCGCCTCCAAGAATATGGGGCCTTTGGAGAGATCTATGAGTTGGTTAGTGACTTTGTGAAAGAAAGAAGGGGGAAGGGCGGTTTGGAGCATAAATATTGGCTAAGGTTATTGGTCTTCCATAATAGAGTCCCACTAGGATCAGAATTCTGCCCTCTTTGTCTTGGTATTTGTGCAATAGTTTGAATGATGTTCCTTTCCTAAATGAGATGGACACCCCATTGTATTTTGTGGGGCCAGAGTTCAGAAAATGTTGATCGTAGTAGTAATGTGATAAGGCCGGTTCACTGTGTTTTCTAAAGTGTGTTTCTTGGGTCATGATAATATCTATTTGTTTTTTTGTAAATGTCGGGAAACGCCATTGAACGTTTTTGTGGGGATAGGAAGCCTTTAACATTTTGTGTAGCCAATTTAAAGTGGCTAACTGAAGAATTTGCAAGCATGACCGTTTGGGTAGGGGTGTGCGTATCAGAAGTGAGTAAGCTGGGTTAGTTAGATACGCGATTAATGAAACTGAGGTGTTTTCTGGTCAAAGTCAAAGCACAATTAAACAAACTAGAATTTGTGGGGTTAGGGAGGGGAACTAGAGGAAAAGGGGGAAAAAGAAGTACCTGAGAGAACGGAATCTGACAGGTAGAAGCAGTAAGAAAGGAAAAGGAAAAAGGTGAAATAAGTGGTAAATACGGCTCAACGGAGCCAACACGAACATGCAGTTAAAAAGGTAATAACTAGTAGAGATATATGCTCATTATAATGTCCATGTACTGTGCAGCATAATTCACATTGTATATAACGCATTAACTCTAAACAGTATTAAACTAGAATATATAGTGTCTATTCTGTGACACCAAGTTTGATCATATAATATGTCACATTAATGTCAGATACAAGTAACAAAAACAAGTAATAACACACATTGATGATAGGCTAAAGCATACAGTGTTTCTCCTATAACATTAGGTGAGGTTGAAAAGGAATAACTGTTTACTCTAAAGTCCGTACCCTGGGTGAAGGGTAGTTTACAGATTGAATAGTCAGTAGAGATGACGATAATATTACAGTATCCAGGCTATATTACTTTAAGTCACATACTTACTGACTCCGAAGGACACAAACCCTACCACCTTATTTCAAGAAGTGTCCAGAGGGTTAGGCGAGTCAAGACATTGTTTCTTCTTATTCTGCTTGCTGGCGATTTCAGACCACAACCTCCGCTGTGGCATGGGTGCATCCTTTGTGGAAGAGGTGGGCGGAGATTCTGGGGGGGGAATGTCCAGCTGTTTGCAGAAGTCTATTGCGTTCTGAGGAGTAGTGCATTCATAACATTTCCCGTTTTTGACGATTTGCAAAGTGACGGGGAATCCCCATCTGTAAGGTATTTTTAGGGAACGTAGATGAGTAGTGAGGAGGGCATAGTCTTTTTTTCTCATTTGAAGCGTTCTTACTGAGAGATCTTGAAAGATTTGAATTCTAGCACTCAAGGAGAATGTGGGTTGTGCGCTTACAAGCTGAGATATCTTCTCTCTGTCCCTGTAGCTTTGAAAGCATACAACAATGTCTCTAGGAGGATGGTTATCGCTTGGCTTTGGTCACAGAGAGCGATTTGCTTGTTAAAGTGGTATTACTTCTATTACTCGTTGGTTAGCAATGGCTATTGATTGGAACAGGTTTTGTAGGTGTTCATGAATGTCCTCTCCCTTCACCGATTCAGGCACTCCGTGGATGCGGAGATTAGTCCTCCTCGCTCTATTTTCGATGTCGTCCAGCTTGTTCTCCAGATCTGTGATCTGAGCCTGTTGAGTTTCAATTAAGTGACAGACATATCAGTCATCTCTTTAACCAATTCTTCACGGTCAACCTCCAGTGTTTCAACTCACGAGCCAAGTTCGTTTATATCTTTTTTTTCAGGTCTGCGCATTCATTCTTGATGCAAGATTTGAATTGATTTATAAAGGCTTCCATGGCTTTCAGGGTAACAGGGCCATCTTCAGAGTCTGGTATTAAGCTTGGCAAGGTCACTGGAGCTTGAGTGGTATCTGGGTTGTCTGATAGATATTCTTCCTCACTATTTATTTGAGGAGTGTCTGGCTTTTTCTTAGTGTCAGCACTTTTAAAAAATGTCTTCACTGCATTCGGCATGCCGCTAGATTTAAGATTTCTCTTGTAAGGTGTATCCAGTCCACGGGTTCATCCATTACTTGTGGGATATTCTCCTTCCCAACAGGAAGTTGCAAGAGGACACCCACAGCAGAGCTGTCTATATAGCTCCTACCCTAACTGCCACCCCCAGTCATTCTCTTGCAACTCTCGACAAGAAAGGAAGTATCAAGAGATAAGTGGTGACTTAGTGTAGTGTTATCTTCAATCAAAAGTTTGTTATTTTTAAACGGTACCGGCGTTGTACTGTTTTTACTCTCAGGCAGAAATTAGATGAAGAATTCTGCCTGGAGGTTGATGATCATAGCGGTTTGTAACTAAGGTCCATTGCTGTTCTCACACATAACTGAAGAGTATGGAAGAAAGCTTCAGTTGGGGAACGGTCTGCAGATTACCTGCTTTGAGGTATGTTCCGTATTTTTATTTCTAGAGAGATGAAATAAGTTCTAGAAAATGCTGACAGAGCCTTGTGTATTTGAGGTAAGCCTGATGCAGTGATTTAACAGCGACTGGGATCATGCTTACAAAACAGGGTAATACTCATGTTAATATTAAACGTTTACATGTTTTCATAAATAGAACATTTTTTTCTCTGAGGGAGAAATCGTTATTTGGGGCCTAGTTTTCCACATGGCTAGTCAGATACTCCTAGGAGTATTTTCTTAAGGCCCCTCTGACATCCAGTACATGGTGGGAGGGACCTATTTTAGCGCTATTGCTGCACAGTTTTAATTCAGACTGAGACATCCAGCTTCCCTAGAGGAGTCCTTTGGCATCTGAGGACCATTATAAGGGGTTTATTCCTTCACCAAATTGTATTTGAGGGCAGGTAGGAGCCTCAGCAGAGCTGTGGCAGTTGCTCAACTGTTTTTTTTACCAGTGGTTGACGTTTTTGAATCCGGTTTGGGGGCTAAGGGGTTAATCATCCATTTGCAAGTGGGTGCAATGTTGCTTTAGTCCCTTACACACACTAAAAATATAGTAAAGTCTTCGAAATTTTTACAGACTGTTTTGCAGTTTAAGTGCTAGTTTTTTTCTCTTAAAGGCACAGTAACGTTTTTGTTTAATTACTGTTTCACCTTTATTAAAGTGTTTTCCAAGCTTGCTTGTCTCATTACTAGTCTGTTAAACATGTCTGACATAGAGGAAACTCCTTGTTCAATATGTTTGGAAGTCATGGTGGAACCCCCTCTTAGAAAGTGTACCAAATGTACTGAAATTTCTATAAACTATAAAGACCATATTATGACTCTTAAAGATTTATCTCCAGAGGATTCTCTGACTGAAAAAAGGGAGATTATGCCATCTAGCTCTCCCCATGTGTCAGAACCTATAACTCCCGCTCAAGTGACGCCAAGTATATCTAGCGCGTCTAATTCTTTTACCTTACAGGACATGGCGGCATTTATGACTAATACCCTTACAGAGGTATTGTCCAAACTGCCAGGGTTACAAGGAAAGCGAGACCGCTAAGGGGCCAGAACTAATACAGAGCTTTCTGATGCTTTAATACCTGTGTCCGATATACCCTCACAATACTCAGAAGCTGAGGCAGGAGAGCTTCTATCTGTGGGTGACTTTTCAGATTCAGGGAAGGCGCTGCTTCAGTCTGATTCTGAAATGACAGCGTTTAAATTTAAGCTTGAACACCTCCGCTTATTGCTTAGGGAGGTTTTAGCGACTCTGGATTACTGTGAACCCATTGTAGTTCCAGAGAAATTGTGTAAGATGGACAAGTACTTTGCAGTGCCTGTTTACACTGATGTTTTTCCAGTCCCTAAGAGGTTTTCGGAAATTATTACTAAGGAATGGGATAGACCAGGTGTGCCGTTCTCTCCCCCTCCTGCTTTCAAAAAGATGTTTACCATAGATGCCGCCATACGGGACTCGTGGCAGACGGTCCCTAAGGTGGAGGGAGCAGTCTCTACCCTAGCGAAGCGTACAACTATCCCCGTCGAGGACAGTTGTGCTTTCCTAGATCCTATGGATAAAAAAATTGGAGGGTCTCCTTAAGAAAATTTTTATACATCATGGTTTTATTCTCCAGCCTCTTGCATGCATTGCCCCAGTTATTGCTGCAGCGGCTTTCTGGTTCGAGTCTCTTGAGGAGGCTCTACAGGTGGAGACCCCGTTAGATTATATTTTAGATAGGATTTAAGCTCTTAAGTTAGCTAATTCCTTTATTTCTGACGCCGTTTTTCATTTAACCAAGCTGACGGCTAAGAATTCAGGTTTTGCCATTCTGGCGCGCAGGGCGCTATGGCTTAAGTCCTGGTCAGCAGACGTTACTTCAAAGTCTAAGCTTCTTAACATCTCCTTCAAGGGACAGACCCTATTCGGGCCTGTTCTGAAGGAGATCATCTCTGACATTACTGGATGAAAGGGTCATGCCCTTCCTCAGGATAGGTCCAGCAAATTAAGGACCAAGCAGAATAATTTTCGTTCCTTTCGAAACTTCAAGGGTGGCGCAGCTTTGGTTTCCTCTACTGCAAAACAAGAGGGAAATTTCACCCAGTCCAAACCAGTCTGGACACCTAACCAGACTTGGAACAAAGGGAAGCAGTCCAAGAAGCCTGCTGCTGCCTCAAGACAGCATGAAGGGGTAGCCCCCGATCCGGGACCGGATCTAGTAGGGGGCAGACTTTCTCTCTTCGCCCAGGCTTGGGCAAGAGACGTCCAGGATCCCTGGGCACTAGAGATTGTTTCCCAGGGTTATCTTCTGGAATTCAAAGGTTCATCTCCAAAGGGGAGATTTCATCTCTCACAGTTATCTGCAAACCAGATAAAGAGAGAGGCATTCGTATGTTGCCTTCAAGACCTACTGGTTATGGGAGTGATCCACCCAGTTCCAAGAGAGGAATAGGGGCAGGGTTTCTATTCAAACCTGTTTATAGTTCCCAAAAAAGAGGGAAATTTCAGACCAATCTTGGATCTCAAAATCCTAAACAAATTTCTCAGGGTCCCATCCTTCAAAATGGAGACAATTCGAACCATCCTCCCTATGATCCAGGAGCGTCAATATATGACTACCGTGGACTTAAAGGATGCTTATCTACACATTCCGATTCACAGAGAGCATCATCAGTCCCTAAGGTTCGCCTTCCTAGACAGGCATTACCAGTTTGTGGCTCTTCCCTTCGGGTTAGCCACGGCGCCATTCTGATTCAGGCGTCGACTTTTCAAATTGCCAAGTCCCATACGGACATTGTTCTGGCCTTTTCTGAAGTCTCAAGGGTGGAAACAAATAGAGAAAAGAGTTCTCTTTATCCCTTCACAAGAGTTTCCTTCCTAGGAACTCTGATAGATTCAGTAGAAATGAAGATTTTTCTGACGGAGGTCAGGATATCAAAGCTTCTAACTTCCTGCCGTGTTCTTCATTCCACTTCTCGGCCGTCAGTGGCTCAGTGTATGGAAATGATCGGCCTAATGGTAGCGGCAATGGACATAGTTCCGTTTGCCCTCCTACATCTCAGACCACTGCAACTTTGCATGCTCAATCAGTGGAATGGGGACTACACAGATTTGTCTCCTCTGTTAAATCTGGATCAAAAGACCAAGGATTCTCTTCTCTGGTGATTATCTCCGGTTCACCTATCCAGGGGAATGAGTTTCCGCAGGCCAGAGTGGACTATAGTGACGACAGATGCCAGCCTTCTGGGCTGGGGTGCGGTCTGGAACTCCCTGAAGGCTCAGGGTTCGTGGACTCAGGAGGATGCCCTCCTTCCGATAAACATTCTGGAACTCAGAGCGATATTCAATGCTCTTCAGGCTTGGCCTCAGCTAGCTGCGGTCAAGTTCATCAGATTTCAGTTGGACAATATCACGACTGTAGCCTATATCAACCATCAGGGGGGAACAAGGAGTCCCCTGGCAATGATGGGAGTTTCAAAGATAATTCTATGGGCGGAAGTTCACTCTTGCCATCTATCTGCTATCCATATCCCAGGAGTAGAGAACTGGGAGGCGGACTTTCTAAGTCGGCAGACTTTTCATCCGGGGGAGTAGGAGCTCCATCCGGAGGTATTTGCCCAGCTGATTCAATTATGGGGCAAACCAGAACTGGATCTGATGGCGTCTCGTCAGAACGCCAAGCTTCCTCGTTACGGGTCCAGATCGAGGGATCCCCAGGCGACGCTGATAGATGCTCTAGCACTGCCCGGGTCCTTCAGTCTGGCTTATGTGTTTCCACAGTTTCCTCTCCTCCCTCGTCTGATTGCCAAGATCAAGCAGGAGAGTGCGTCAGTGATTTTGATAGCACCTGCGTAGCCACGCAGGACTTGGTATGCAGATCTGGTGGACATGTCATCCTTTCCACCATGGACTCTGCCGCTGAGGCAGGACCTTCTACTCCAAGGTCCATTCAAACATCCAAATCTAGTTCCAAATCTAGTTTCTCTGCGTCTGACTGCTTGGAGATTGAACGCTTGATTTTATCAAAACGTGGTTTCTCCGAGTCGGTCATTGATACCTTGATTCAGGCTCGAAAGCCTGTCACCAGGAAAATCTATCATAAGATATGGTGTAAATATCTTCATTGGTGTGAATCCAAGGGTTACTCGTGGAGTAAGGTCAGGATTCCCAGGATACTATATTTTCTCCAAGAAGGATTGGAAAAGGGATTATCGGCTAGTTCCTTAAAGGGACAGATTTCTGCTCTGTCTATTCTTTTGCACAAGCGCCTGGCTGATGTTCCAGACGTTCAGGCGTTTTGTCAGGCTTTGGTTAGAATCAGGCCTGTGTTTAAACCTGTTGCTCCGCCATGGAGTTTAAATTTAGTTCTTAAGGTTCTTCAAGGGGTTCCGTTTGAACCCTTGCATTCCATAGATATCAAGCTTTTATCTTGGAAAGTTCTGTTTTTAGTAGCTATCTCTTCGGCTCGAAGAGTTTCAGAGTTATCTGCCTTGCAGTGTGATTCCCCTTATCTGATCTTCCATGCAGGTAAGGTAGTTTTGCGTACCAAACCTGGGTTTCTTCCTAAGGTAGTATCTATTAGGAATATCAATCAGGAAATTGTTGTTCCGTCACTGTGTCCTAATCCTTCTTCAAAGAAGGAACGTCTGTTACACAATCTTTACGTGGTTCGTGCTTTAAAGTTTTATTTTCAAGCTACTAAGGATTTTCGTCAAACATCTGCATTGTTTGTTGTCTACTCTGGAAAGAGGAGAGGCCAAAAGGCTTCGGCAACTTCTTTCTTTTTGGCTAAGAAGCATAATTCGTTTAGCCTATGAGACTGCTGAAAGAATTACAGCTCATTCTACTAGAGCGGTAGCTTCCACATGGGCTTTTAAACATGAGGTCTCTGTTTTGATTTGTAAGGCGGCGACTTGGTCTTCCCTTCATACTTTTTCTAAATTCTACAAATTTGAAACTTTTGCTTCCTCGGAGGCTATTTTTGGGAAAAGGGTCTTACAGGCAGTGGTGCCTTCTGTTTAAGTACCTGCCTTGTCCCTCCCTTCATCCGTGTCCTAAAGCTTTGGTATTGGTATCCCACAAGTAATGGTTGAACCCGTGGACTGGATACACCTTACAAGAGAAAACAAAATTTATGCTTACCTGATAAATGTATTTCTCTTGTGTTGCACAACTGTGTGTTCCCTTGGCAACCAGGGGATTAAAGAGACATTGTACTTCAAAATGTTATCTGCTGTTGTGTATTTAATTGTTTGCAAACAGCTACTTTTTTTTTTTTTCTGTAGAAAAGCTAAATAGGAGACAAAAACGCTGATTAATCTCCCAGTGGGGAAAGGGATTTTGTATGTGAAATACCTGCTTGTGTGTATTCAGCCCCCAAACTTTAGTTAGCATTTTAATATCTAACATAAATACTTCCAGGCTTAGCCCATTGTTATGGGCATGTCCTAGGTGATGGTTTTAATTTCCCATACATATAAATACTCAGCAGTAAGTATAACTAGTGAGTTGGAACACAATAATTGTAAACGCATTTTATAGCATAGTGTCTCTTTAAATAACTGCTGCTTGTCTATTTTGAGGGATTATACACATTACAAAGGTACAATATAAAACATTCTATTTATTTCTTTTTAATGACACGATGAGTCCACGGATCATCTTAAAGGGACATTAAACCCAATTTTTTTCTTTCATGATTCAGATAGAGAATACCATTTTAAACAACTTTCTAATTTACTTCTATTATCTAATTTGTTTCATTCTCTTGATATTCTTTCCTAAAAAGCATATCTAGATAGACTCAGTAGCTTCTGATTGGTGGCTGCACATAGATGCCTCATGTGATTGGCTCACCAATGCGCATTGCTATTTCTTTAACATAGGATATCTAAAGATTGCAGCAAATTAGATAATGGAAGTGAATTGGAATGTTGTTTAAAATGGTATTCTCTATCTGAATCATGAAATAAAAATGTGGGGTTTAGTGGCCCTTTAATTACTAATGGGATATTCACCTCCTGTTCGGCAGGAGGCGGCAAAAAGCACCACAGGAAAGCTGTTAAATAGCTCCTCCCTTCCCTCCCACTTCACTCATTCTCTTTGCCTACGTTAGTGATAGGAAGTGGTAAAGTGAGGTGTTAGAATAGATTCTTCAATCAAGAGTTTATTATTTTTAAAGTACTACAAGATTTTGCTGCTTTGTTCTGGGGTGTAGAGCTTTGGTGGCTTTAGAGCAATGGGAACTTGTGGGACTGATGCTGCCCTAACTCTGAAAAATCTGAGGCATATTACTCAGTATTTTCTCTTAATTCACAGGTCCATGTGAGGAATAGGACCTCTCAAACCTGGGAGCTGCCTTTGCTGTCGGGCAGAATATGAGGTAAGTGCTGACTTATTTCTGGGGTTAAAAGAAGAAAAAACTCAGAAGAAGTTGGACGGACACTTTGTAAATATGGGACATATAACGAAGCCCTTAATGCTTTGGGCACTTTATTTTGATCAGACATAAATTCTCCTTTATACTTAGGAGACTATATGCGTCAGCTAGACGCAGGCACTGGGCAAGCTATCAATTGTGGTGTTACACATCTCCCGGCGGTTGCATAAACAGACCCCCAAGGCTTACACTGATGGGAAGGTTAGGCGATTACCTTTCCAAAGGTGGGTCTTGGGGGTCTGTAGCTGCTTTGATGCCTGAGATACAGGCTTCTAAGCAGCATGCCCCCTGCTCCTATACTTAACATTGTTAAGTATAAATAAAGTTGCACGGTGACGTCACCACGCAAAACTGGAAGCCCCGGCGATGCCTGTCACTCTACAGGCACGATTGCCGGCTCTGAGCCGTCGTTGGCACATGAGTGGGAAACTCTGCGGCGGCTCAGAGCCGTCGTTAGCACTCAAGGGATTAAAAAAATTTTTTTGGGAGATCTTGGATTTTTGTGAATATGAAAGGACCAAGAGGTCATACAGAGGTTCACTTGTTTTTGTGTTGATGCCAATGTGGAACCACCAACTCTTTTTCTGTTGCTGTTCCTTTTTTTTTCTGAGACATTTTCCAAAGAGAATGCTGTCCAGAAATTTAATTACAATGTTCAATATATGCAATTTTTTCCTCAGGAGTCCCAAATGTTATTGCCCTCACATGCAGTGCCCTGCGCTTCCTCTATAACTAATTTTGGGGTTACTTTACAAGACTTCGCTCTTATGTCTTCTGATGCGTTGTCTGCTTTTCCGATGTTGCAGGGAAACGTTAGAGGAAAAACAGACATTCATCAAGCGAAGTTTCTGACACAGTGCAATTCCTCGTGCTGATGCTGAAGTTGTATCTTTTAGGTTTAAGCTAGAACACCTCCGTCTGTTACTCGCAGAGGTTTTAGCTACATTGGACGACAGCGACGCCTCGGTCGTAGTTAATCCTGCAAAATTTATATTAAAAAAATAAATTTAAAAAAATCATCCTATGGACAAAGGGTTACTAAAAAAGAGTTTGTACACCAGGGCTTACAATGGCAGCCAGCTGTGTGCATTGCTACCGTCACTAGTGTGGCTGCATATTGGTTAATGCGTTGCCTGATGCTATTAGGACAGACACTCCCCTGGATAAATCCAGGATAGGATAAAAGATCTTAAATTGGCTAATTCCTTTGATACGGATTCTTCCCTTTAAGAGATATCAAGCTGGGAACAAAGATTCAGGTTTCTCTATTCTAGCTCGCAGAGTCTTATGGTTAAAACCTTGTTCTGCGGAGGTATCCTCTAAGTCTCTAAGCCTTTAGTGATTTTTTTCAAGGGGAAGACCTTGTTTGGACTGGGCTTAAAGGAAATAATCTCTGATATTATGGGAGCTAAGGGTCATCTTCTCCCTCAGGATATGAGAAACAAACAAAAGGGGACGACAGGGTAATTTTTGCTCCTTTTGAAGTTTAAAGGGAAATTCTTCCTCCTCCAAGCAGGAACAATCTAAACTGTCATGGAACCCAATCAGTCTTGGAATAGGAGAAAACAATCCAAAAAGCCTGCTATTGAATCAAAGACAACATGAAGGGCCTGCCCCAGATCCGGGACCGGATCTTGTAGGTGGCAGACTTCCTTCTTCGTTCAGGTTTGGGTTCGAGATATTCAGGATCCCTGGACAGTAGAGATAGTGTCCCAGGGATACAAACTAGAGTTCAAAAGTTTTCCTCCCAGAGGCAGGTTTCTGCTTTTAAGATTCTTTGTCTGGACTACAGATAGAGCCATTCTTACACTGTGTAAGAGACCTTTCCAATCTGGGAGTGAATGTTCTTTTTCCGGTACAGGAACAGGGTCTGGGATTTTATTCCAATCTGTTCGTGGTTCCCAAAAAAGAGGGAACCTTCAGGCCTATTTTTTAGATCTCGAGTCTAAACAAATTTCTCAGGGTGCCGTCCTTCAAGATGGAAACTATTTGTTCTATTCTACCTTTGATCCAAGAGGGTCAATTTATTACAACAGTGGATTTAAAGGACGCATACCTGCATGTTTCCATTCACAGGGTTCATCACAAGTTCCTAAGGTTTGCTTTTCTGGACAAACATTTCCAGTTTGTAGCTCTTCCCTTTGGTCTTGCCATAGCCCCCAGAATTTTTACTAAGGTTCTGGGATCGCTGTTGGCGTTGCTTCGGTTACGGTGCATTGCAGTGGCGCCCTATCTGGACGACGTCCTAGTCCAGGCGCCATTGTTACAACAAGCAAGATCCCACACAGACATGGTGTTATCCTTCCTGCGATCTCAAGGGTGGAAGGTAAATTTGGAAGAGAGTTCCTTAGTCCCAAATACAAGGGTAACTTTCTTGGGAACTATAATAGATTCCCTATCAATGAAGATTTTTCTGACAGAAGTCAGGAAATCAAAGATTATCTATACTTGTCGAGTCCTTCAGTCCACTCTTCGGCCATCAGTGGCTCAGTGCATGGAGGCAATCGGGCTGATGGTGGCGTCAATGGACATCATCCTGTTTGCTCGGTTCCACCTCAGACCTCTGCAGTTAAGCATGCTTGGGCAATGGAACTGAGATTATGCGGATTTGTCTCCTCGAAAACTACTGGAGCAGGAGACAAGGGATTCTCTTCTATGGTGTTTGTCTCTGGATCATCTCTCCCAGGGGACCTGCTTTCACAGACAATCTTGGGTGAGTGTGACAACAGATGCCAGCCTTCTAGGATGGGGAGCAGTCTGGGGTTCCCTAAAAGATCGGAGTTTGGACTCGGTCAGAGTCTGTTCTTCCTATAAACATCCTGGAGCTAAGAGCGATCTTCAATGCTCGCCTGGCCTCAGCCTCGGTACAGTTTGTCAGGTTCCAGTCAGACAATATAACGTCAGTGGCTTACATTAATCATCAGGGAGGAGCGAGGAGTTCCTTAGTGATGACAGAGGTAACCAGGATAATTCAGTGGGCGGGATCCACATCCCAGGGGTAAACTACTGGGAGGCGGACTTCCTGAGCAGGCAGACCTTTCATCCGGGGGAGTGGGAACTCCATCCGGAAGTGTTCTCCAGTCTGATTCTCAAGTGGGGTCAGCCGGAATTAGATCTCATGGCATCTCGACAGAATGCCAAGCTCCCGAGTTATGGGTTGAGGTCCAGGGGACCCCCAAGCAGAACTTATCGATGTTCTGGCGGTGCCTTGGACCTTCAGTCTAGCATACCTATTTCCTCCGTTTGCACTTCTTCCTCGGGTCATTGCTCGAATCAAGCAGGAGAGGGCATTGGTGATCCTCATTGCTCCGGCTTGGCCTCGCAGGATTTGGTATGCAGATCTGGTGGACATGTCATCTCTGCCACCTTGGAGACTTCCGTTGAGGAAGGACCTTCTAATTCAAGGGTCCTTCCTTCCCCCAAATCTAGTTTCTCTGAAGCTGACTGCTTGGAGATTGAACGTTTAATATTATCCAAGCTGGGTTTTTCTGAATCGGTCATTGAGACCATTGAGCCTATGCATTCCTTAGATATTAAGTTATCTTGGAAAGTTTTTTTTCTTGTTGCTATTTCTTCTGCTTGTAGAGTGTCAGAGCTCTCAGCATTGCAATATGCTGACCAGGAGGTGAATATCCCATTAGTAATTAAGATGATCCGTGGACTCATCGTGTCAAAAAATAAATTTATCAGACAAGCATAAATTTTCTGTTTCTTGCCTTATTATGGAATTTAAAACAGTCTTACAATGTATATGTCTGTCTACATTTTGTTTTTAAATATTACTAGCTAATCAAGGCATGTTAAAGGGACATGAACCCAATAATTTTCCTTTCATGATTCAGACATTACATATTAACCAACTTTCCAATTTACTTCTATTATCCAATTTTGTTTTATTCTTTTGGTATCCTTTATTGAAGGAGCAGCAGTGCACTACTGTGAGCTAGCTGAACACATCAGGTAGGCAAATGATGAGGCATATATGTGCAGCCATCAATCAGCACCTAGCTTCTGAGCCTACTCGGGTATGATTTTCAACAAGGGTTAAGAACAAAGCAACTTCAATAATGGATTTAAATTGAAAAGTTGTTTAAAATTGTATTCTCTATTAATGAAAAATAGGGGGTTTCATCTGCTTTTAAAGGGACACTTTACACCTGTTTTTTAATAATCCCTAAAACCTACTTTTTCTTATTAATAAAAATAAAATAATCACTGCTGTCTTTTATCTGTTCCTCTTACCCCAAACTGTTGAAGGAGATTGTTTTGAAGTACAGTGTTGATCCAGTGCTTGATTTCCTATGTAAGCTGCCATATTGTAATGTACGTTTTAGGGGCACAATAGTCACATGCTCAAGATGCAGTCACATGTCACGCACAGCATATTACTTAGAGAATCACATCTGTCTGCAGCATGTGAGTCTCTGAACATACATATTTGTCACTCACAGTATAAATGTATTAGCTTTCCCCATCTATTTATATACACACAGATGCAGCACAGTTGAAATAAAATGCTTTATAAGCACTGTTTGTTTTTAATGCCCCCCCCACAGTTTTACTCTTCAAACTGCCCACAAGTTTTATGCTCTAAGCAAAAGCTGTTTGCAATGTCGTTAGTCATTTGTAAGCTCCGTGAGGGGGAGAGGGAGGCTCTCCGACACGCTGGATATACTGCTTATGTAAAGCACTTGTACCAGCTAACTGATCAGTTAGTAATGATTGTCTGTTTTATTTACCAGTGTGATCTGCTCCTGTCACACCCTCTGATCACACACAGTTCTGCTCTAGTGACAGTGTCTTGGCAGAGGGTGTGACAGGAGCAGATCACACTGCTAAATAAACAGAAGATCATTACTAACTGATCAGTTATCTGGTACATGTGCTTTAAATGATAAGCAGGAGAGATCATGAGAAGCAGAAATCTTCTGCACAGAGTACAATAAGGGCTAGATTTATTAAGCCCCTACGGCAGCAAGTTCTCTCAAGAACTTGCTCGCCGGGATTTATCAAGCAGCGGTCACCAGACCCTGTACGCCTCAGCGTTGATAAATCTAGCCCTAAGCGTGTCTGAGAGCCTCCCTCTCCCCCTCCCTCTCTCCCTCATGGAGCTTAGAAATGATTTATGACAATAGTGCCTGAAGCCGTGCACTGCAAACGGCTTTTGCTTAGAGCATGAAACTTGTGGGCAGTTTGAAGAGTAAAACTGTGTGTGTGTGTGTGTGTGTGTGTGTGTGGGGGGGGGGGTCATTAAAAACATAAACAGTGCATATAATGCATTTTATTTCAGTTGTGCTGCATATGTTTGTATATAAATAGAGGGGGAAAGCTAATACATTTTTATAATAAGAGATAAATAAGTATCTTCAGAAACTGCAGCTCACACTCTGCAAATTGATGTGATTCTCTAAGTATATGTAACAAATAATATGCCGTTTGTGTCGTGACTGTATCATGAGCATGTGACTGCTGTGCCCATGTAACGTACGTTACAATATGGCAGCTTACATAGTAGAATCAAGCACTGGATCAACACTGTACTTCAAAACAATCTTTGTCAACAGTTTGGGGTAAGAAAAACAGATAAAATAGACAGCAGTGATTTATTTTGTTTTTATTAATAAGATAAAGTAGGTTTTAGCAATTCAGGTGTTAAATGTCCCTTTTAAATTGTTTTGTAAAATAAAGTTAGATTTTAAAAAAATAGTTTCAATTCAAACATTTTTAATTTTGTCTTTTGGCAGTTTACGTTTAATAAAAATGAGACCTGCAAGAAAGTTTGTACTAAACAATATAAACCCAAAGATAATATCAATCTCCTGGAATTCATAAAGAAAGGAATAAAACTCAATTATCAACATCACTGGTGAGTAGCAAAAAACATTACCAAATATCATGCCATAATGTGCTAAAAAATAAATATATACAAATTATATACAGGTATACCTCACTTTACAGCGCTTCGCTAATACAGCACTTTGTGGAGCTGAAGTTCAACCTCTAAGGATTTTGAAACAGTGCTGTAATAATCGTGAGATTGCGAGAAAAGTATCTGGCACCATTTTGGTTTGCTTAGTTCACTCTGTTTACAGCATTACAGTGCAATATGTGTTTCAGTGCTATAGTCTGGCAAATTTTAATACAGTAATTATCACTATTTTACAGATGCAGTATTTATTGAATGCTGTGCTAGTGTTAAACTAAACGTAGCACTATTGCACCCCTAATATGTTAGTTCAAACACGTTTTCAAGTTTTTAAACACACTGGCAAGTGAAAAGAAAGCTAAAACTGCCTTGTTTCACTTTAAGGCGGTTTTCACTTTACAGCGGGGCACCGGTCCCTAACCCGCTGTATGAGCGGAGTATACCTGTATTTATATGTCTCTTTAAACATACTTTGCCCGTTTTTTTAACTTTTGTGTTCATTTGTAGAATAGTCTTTATCTTCAAAATAATTTTAGAAATAATATGAACAATTTGTATTCATATCTACATGTGGTTTGGTATCTTTTTCAGGATCATAGATAACATGCCGGTGACTTGGTGCTATGATGTGGAGGATGGACAAAAATATTGCAGTCCTGGATTTCCTATAGGTTGTGCAGTTACTTCAGATGGGAGAGCAAAAGATGCATGTGTTATCAGTGTAAGTAAATGCTCCATGAAAGTCGAGTTTAAAAAAAAATGTTGAAAGCCAAACATTTTCTTATTTTTGTGATTCAGACAGTGCATGTAATTATAAAAAGATTCCAGTTTACTTCTATTATCAAATTTGTTTTTTTACCATGGTATACTTTGTTTAAGCCGGTGTCTGGAGCACTGCATGACAGGAAATAGTGCTACCATCTAGTGCTCCTGCAAACAAATAACATTCTTGCAAAACTGCTGCCATGTAGTGTCTCAGGCTGCTGAGCATTATTTCAACACAAAGATACTAAGAGAATGAAGATATTTTGATAATAGAAGTAAATTAGAAAGTTGTTTAAAAGTACATTCTCTATCTGAATCAAGAAAAAGTTTGGATTTCATGTACCTTTAAATATTTTGACAGGGCCAAAATCCATAAATTCAAAGATATATATATATATATATACTAAATTATTGGGGAGTAGTATTTAATATATAATGTATAATATATATACGTGGGTGCAGACCCTGTTACACACATAGATTCACTATTCCAAAAGAGAGAAACACGAAGAGGACACAGTAGTGTCTTCTCCAAAGAAAGATAGGGATTTCAACTCTTTAATAAGAAATATGGACAGAGTCCCAAATAATTATATATATTGAAATTGGTGCACCCCTCCCCAGTGCAAGCTGGTTGGTGGTTGGGTCCCCTAAATCAAACCACACATAAATAATTAATAAATGAATTTTATTACAAGTGCAAAATATCAAGTGTTTCAAAGTATAAAAAACACATAGAAAAAACTGGCCAGCTCACAATAGTTGCTTACGATGCAAAAATGGTAACCTTTAATAAAGTTAGTACAGGGTTATTAAGCAACACCCCAAACCAGTGGGTAGCCCTGTGGTTACACAGGAATCTGCTACCATGGATATTGAAGGGGATCCATGCAAAATAACTAGAAAACAGCAGGATAGTATTGGCAACACCTCTCTCTCAGAGGATAACCCAAACTGATTGGAAAATTTGTTATCATGAGATAAATACCTGAGGATCTATGCCTAATACTTCTAAGTATGGAAAGAAAGTACATAACGTAACCACAGGGCTACCCACTGGTTTGGGGTGTTGCTTAATAACCCTGTACTAACTTTATTAAAGGTTACCATTTTTGCATCGTAAGCAACTATTGTGAGCTGGCCAGTTTTTTCTATGTGTTTTTTATATTTTGAAACACTTGATATTTTGCACTTGTAATAAAATTCATTTATTAATTATTTATGTGTGGTTTGATTTAGGGGACCCAGCCGCCGACCAGCTTGCGCTGGGGAGGGGTGCACCAATTTCAATATATATAATTATTTGGGACTCTGTCCATATTTCTTATTAAAGAGTTAATATATTTTTTTCTGGCGTGCTGAAATCCCTGTCTTTCTTTGGAGAAGACACTACTGTGTCCTCTTCGTGTTTCTCTCTTTTGGAATAGTGAATATATATATATATATATATATATATATATATATATATATATATATATATATATATATATATATACACACACACACACACATATATATTTCTCCAACATTGGTGTGTCCGGTCCACGGCGTCATCCTTACTTGTGGGATATTCCCTTCCCCAACAGGAAATGGCAAAGAGTCCCAGCAAAGCTGGTCACATGATCCCTCCTAGGTTCCGCACAGGCAACATCTCCACGGAGATGGTTAAGAGTTTTTTTGGTGTTTAAATGTAGTTTTTATTCTTCTATCAAGTGTTTGTTATTTTAAAATAGTGCTGGTATGTACTATTTACTCTGAAACAGAAAAGGATGAAGATTTCTGTTTGTAAGAGGAAGATGATTTTAGCAGACAGTAACTAAAATCGATTGCTGTTTCCACATAGGACTGTTGAGATGAAGTAACTTCAGTTGGGGGAAACAGTTAGCAGACTTTTCTGCTTAAGGTATGACTAGCCATATTTCTAACAAGACTGTGTAATGCTGGAAGGCTGTCATTTCCCCTCATGGGAACCGGTAAGCCATTTTCTTAGTCAAAAACAAACAGAATAAAGGGCTTATTATGGGCTAAAAAACTGGTAGACATTTTTATGGGCTAAATCGATTGCTTTATTTGTGCATATTATTCAAATTTAGGCTAACAATTGACATTTATAATCTTGGGGAACGTTTATAAAACGGCAGGCACTGTATTGGACACCTTTTTCAGTCAGGGGGCCTTTCTAGTCATAGACTGAGCCTCATTTTCGCGCCATTAATGCACAGTTGTTTTTTGAGAGCAGGGCATGCAGATGCATGTGTGAGGATCTAAGAATCTCTGAAAAAGCTTTTAGAAGGCGTCATTTGGTATCGTATTCCCCTCAGGGCTTGGTTGGGTCTTAGCAAAGACTGTATCTGGGACTGTATAGGGGTTAAATTGAAAAACGGCTCCGGTTCCGTTATTTTAAGGGTTAAAGCTCTGAAATTTGGTGTGCAATACCTTTAATGCTTTAAGACACTGTGGTGAAAATTTGGTAATTTTTGAACAATTCCTTCATACTTTTTCACATATTCAGTAATAAAGTGTTTTCTGTTTGAAATTTAAAGTGACAGTAACGGTTTTATTTTAAAAAGTTTTTTGTGCATTGTTGACAAGTTTAAGCCTGTTTAACATGTCTGTACCTTCAAATAAGCTATGTTCTATATGTATGAAAGCCAATGTGTCTCCCTATTTAAATTTATGTGATAATTGTGCCATAGCGTCCAAACAAAGTAAGGACAGTACTGCCACAAATAATGATATTGCCCAAGATGATTCCTCAAATGAGGGGAGTAAACATACTACATCATCTCCTACTGTGTCTACACCAGTTTTGCCCATGCAGGAGGCCCCTAGTACATCTAGTGCGCCAATACTTATTACCATGCAACAATTAACGGCTGTAATGGATAACTCCATAGCAAATCTTTTATCCAAAATGCCTACTTATCAGAGAAAGCGCGATTGCTCTGTTTTAAACACTGAAGAGCAAGAGGACGCTGATGATAATTGTTCTGTCATACCCTCACACCAATCTGAAGGGGCCATGAGGGAGGTTTTGTCTGAGGGAGAAATTTCAGATTCAGGAAAAATTTCTCATCAAGCTGAACCTGATGTTGTGACATTTAAATTTAAATTAGAACATCTCCGCGCACTGCTTAAGGAGGTGTTATCTACTCTGGATGATTGTGACAATTTGGTCATTCCAGAGAAATTATGCAAGATGGACAGGTTCCTAGAGGTTCCGGTGCCCCCCGACGCTTTTCCTATACCCAAGCGGGTGGCGGACATAGTAAATAAAGAGTGGGAAAAGCCCGGCATACCTTTTGTTCCTCCCCCTATATTTAAGAATTTATTTCCTATGGTCGACCCCAGAAAGGACTTATGGCAGACAGTCCCCAAGGTCGAGGGGGCAGTTTCTACTCTAAACAAACGCACTACTATTCCTATCGAAGATAGTTGTGCTTTCAAAGATCCTATGGATAAAAAATTGGAAGGTTTGCTTAAAAAGATTTTTGTACAGCAAGGCTACCTTCTACAACCAATTTCATGCATTGTTCCTGTCACTACGGCAGCGTGGTTCTGGTTCGAGGAACAAGAAAAGTCGCTCAGTAGAGAAACTCCATATGAGGAGGTTATGGACAGAGTTCACGCACTTAAATTGGCTAACTCTTTTATTTTAGATGCCGCTTTGCAATTAGCAAAATTAGCGGCAAAAAATTCAGGGTTTGCTATTGTGGCGCGCAGAGCGCTTTGGCTAAAGTCTTGGTCAGCGGATGTGTCATCCAAGACAAAATTACTTAACATTCCTTTCAAAGGTAAAACTTTATTTGGACCTGATTTGAAAGAGATTATTTCAGACATCACTGGGGGAAAGGGCCACGCCCTTCCACAGGATAGGTCTTTTAAGGCTAAAAATAAGCCTAATTTTCGTCCTTTTCACAGAAATGGACCAGCCTCTAATTCTGCATCCTCTAAGCAAGAGGGTAATGCCTCACAACCCAAACCAGCCTGGAAACCAATGCAAGGCTGGAACAAGGGTAAGCAGGCCAAGAAGCCTGCCACTGCTAACAAGACAGCATGAAGGAGTAGCCCCCAATCCGGGACCGGATCTGGTGGGGGGCAGACTCTCTCTCTTTGCTCAGGCTTGGGCAAGAGATGTTCAGGATCCTTGGGCGCTAGAAATAGTTTCTCAAGGTTATCTCCTGGATTTCAAGGAACTACCCCCAAGGGGAAGGTTCCACAAGTCTCACTTATCCTCAAACCAAATAAAGAGACAGGCATTCTTACTTTGTGTAGAAGACCTGTTAAAGATGGGAGTGATACACCCAGTTCCAATAAAGGAACAAGGAATGGGATTTTATTCCAATCTGTTCGTAGTTCCCAAAAAAGAGGGAACGTTCAGACCAATTTTGGATTTGAAGATCCTAAACAAATTTCTCAGGGTACCATCGTTCAAAATGGAAACTTTTCGAACGATTCTACCCACCATCCAGGAAAGTCAATTTATGACTACCGTGGATCTAAAGGATGCGTACCTACATATCCCTATCCACAAGGAACATCATCAGTTCCTAAGGTTCGCTTTTCTGGACAAACATTACCAGTTTGTGGCTCTTCCATTCGGATTAGCCACTGCTCCAAGGATTTTCACAAAGGTGCTAGGGTCCCTTCTAGCGGTTCTAAGACCAAGGGGCATTGCAGTAGTACCTTACTTGGATGACATTCTAATACAAGCGTCGTCCCTGTCAAAGGCAAAGGCTCATACGGACATCGTTCTAGCCTTTCTCACATCTCACGGATGGAAGGTGAACAAAGAAAAGAGTTCTCTGTCCCCGTCAACAAGAGTTCCCTTCTTGGGAACAATAATAGATTCCTTAGAAATGAGGATTTTTCTGACAGAGGTCAGAAAATCAAAACTTCTAAGCTCTTGTCAAGTGCTTCATTCTGTTCCTCGTCCTTCCATAGCTCTGTGCATGGAAGTAATAGGATTGATGGTTGCAACAATGGACATAGTTCCTTTTGCACGAATTCATCTAAGACCATTACAACTGTGCATGCTCAAACAGTGGAATGGGGATTATACAGACTTGTCTCTAATGATTCAAGTAGATCAAAAGACCAGAGATTCACTCCGTTGGTGGCTGACGCTGGACCATCTGTCCCAGGGAATGAGCTTCCGCAGGCCGGAGTGGGTCATTGTCACGACCGACGCCAGTCTAGTGGGCTGGGGTGCGGTCTGGGAATCCCTGAAAGCTCAGGGTCTATGGTCTCGGGAAGAGTCTTTTCTCCCGATAAACATTCTGGAACTGAGAGCGATATTCAATGCTCTCATAGCTTGGCCTCAACTAGCAAAGGCCAAATTCATAAGGTTCCAATCAGACAACATGACGACTGTTGCTTATATCAATCATCAAGGGGGAACAAAGAGTTCCTTGGCGATGAAAGAAGTGACCAAAATAATTCAATGGGCGGAGGATCACTCCTGCCACTTGTCTGCGATCCACATCCCAGGAGTGGAAAATTGGGAAGCGGATTTTCTGAGTCTTCAGACATTTCATCCGGGGGAGTGGGAACTCCATCCGGAAATCTTTGCCCAAATAACTCAATTATGGGGCATTCCAGACATGGATCTGATGGCGTCTCGTCAGAACTTCAAGGTTCCCTGCTACGGGTCCAGATCCAGGGATCCCAAGGCGACTCTAGTAGATGCACTAGTAGCTCCTTGGACTTTCAACCTAGCTTACATATTCCCACCGTTTCCTCTCATTCCCAGGCTGGTAGCCAGGATCAATCAGGTGAGGGCCTCGGTGATCTTGATAGCTCCTGCGTGGCCACGCAGGACTTGGTATGCAGACCTGGTGAATATGTCATCGGCTCCACCATGGAAGCTACCTTTGAGACAGGACCTTCTTGTTCAAGGTCCATTCGAACACCCAAATCTGGTCTCCCTCCAACTGACGGCTTGGAGATTGAACGCTTGATTCTATCAAAGCGTGGGTTTTCAGATTCGGTGATAGATACTCTGGTTCAGGCCAGAAAACCTGTAACTAGAAAAATTTACCATAAAATATGGAAAAAATATATCTGTTGGTGTGAATCCAAAGGATTCCCATGGAATAAGATAAAAATTCCTAAGATTCTCTCCTTTCTTCAAGAAGGTTTGGAGAAAGGATTATCTTCAAGTTCTCTAAAGGGACAGATCTCGGCTTTATCTGTCTTACTACACAAAAGACTGGCAGCTATGCCAGATGTTAAAGCATTTGTTCAGGCTCTGGTTAGGATCAAGCCTGTTTACAGACCTTTGACTCCTCCCTGGAGTCTAAATCTAGTTCTTTCAGTTCTTCAAGGGGTTCCGTTTGAACCCTTACATTCCATAGATATTAAGTTACTATCTTGGAAAGTTTTGTTTTTGGTTGCAATTTCTTCTGCTAGAAGAGTTTCAGAGTTATCTGCTCTGCAGTGTTCTCCTCCTTATCTGGTGTTCCATGCAGATAAGGTGGTTTTGCGTACTAAGCCTGGTTTTCTTCCTAAAGTTGTTTCTAACAAAAATATTAACCAGGAGATAGTTGTTCCTTCTTTGTGTCCGAATCCAGTTTCAAAGAAGGAACGTTTGTTACACAATTTGGACGTTGTCCGTGCTCTAAAGTTCTATTTAGAGGCTACTAAAGATTTCAGACAAACATCTTCCTTGTTTGTTGTTTATTCTGGTAAAAGGAGAGGTCAAAAAGCGACTTCTACCTCTCTTTCCTTTTGGCTTAAAAGCATCATCCGATTGGCTTATGAGACTGCCGGACGGCAGCCTCCTGAAAGAATCACAGCTCACTCCACTAGGGCTGTGGCTTCCACATGGGCCTTCAAGAACGAGGCTTCTGTTGACCAGATATGTAAGGCAGCGACTTGGTCTTCACTGCACACTTTTGCCAAATTTTACAAATTTGATACTTTTGCTTCTTCGGAGGCTATTTTTGGGAGAAAGGTTTTGCAAGCTGTGGTTCCTTCCGTTTAGGTGACCTGATTTGCTCCCTCCCTTCATCCGTGTCCTAAAGCTTTGGTATTGGTTCCCACAAGTAAGGATGACGCCATGGACCGGACACACCAATGTTGGAGAAAACAGAATTTATGCTTACCTGATAAATTACTTTCTCCAACGGTGTGTCCGGTCCACGGCCCGCCCTGTTTTTTTAATCAGGTCTGATGAATTATTTTCTCTAACTACAGTCACCACGGTATCATATGGTTTCTCCTATATATATTTCCTCCTGTCCGTCGGTCGAATGACTGGGGTGGGCGGAGCCTAGGAGGGATCATGTGACCAGCTTTGCTGGGACTCTTTGCCATTTCCTGTTGGGGAAGAGAATATCCCACAAGTAAGGATGACGCCGTGGACCGGACACACCATTGGAGAAAGTAATTTATCAGGTAAGCATAAATTCTGATATATATATATATATATATATATATATATATATATATATATATATATATATATATATATATATATATATATATATATATATATATATATATATATATATATATATATATATATTAAAAACAGGAACCAGCCCGGATCTTATCAAAAACAGGGGTCAAAATTTATTGACGTTTCGGGGAGTAAACCTCCCCTTCCTCAGATTTTCAGAGGTTTACTCCCCGAAACGTCAACAAATTTTGACCCCTGTATTTGAAAAAAAAATCCTGTCTGGTTCCTGTTTTATTGAAGATTGTTTACTACACAGAACCTTTAGGTGGTTGGCTCATGGACGGCTGGTTCACATTGTGAGATAGGTATATAGATATACATTGCATTCACATTTGTCAGAGCCTGCTACAGTACATAGAACCTCCGTCGCTCCAGAATGAATAATAATTAAGAAGGAATTGTATTGCTTTGCTCTTCAAAAAGGGAAGCAGGGATGATCCAGGAAGCTATAGACCAGTTAGTCTGACATCAATAGTGGGGAAGATATTTGAAGGGAATATATTGATGAGCATATTCGTGTAAACAAGATTATGAGTTCTTATCAGTATGGTTTTAGGAGAAATAGATCACGTCAAACTAATCTAATTAGATTCTACGAGGAAGTAATTAAAAATATAAATAAAGGGGAATCAGTTGATGTGATATACTTAGATTTGGCAAAGGCATTTGATACAGTGCCACATGATAGATTAATGTACAAAATTAAGGGACTGGGAATAGCTGAAAATGTTAGCTCATGGATAAATAACTGGATAAAAGATAGGGAGCAACGAGTAGTAGTAAATGGATCATACTCATTTTGGACAAAGGTAATCAGTGGAGTTCCCCAGGGATCAGTACTGGGCCCCGTTCTTTGTAATATTTTTATAATTGACTTGGAGCAAGGATTAAATAGCGACATCTCTATTTTTGCAGATGATACGAAGTTAAGTAAGGTCATTAGGTCAGAGCAGGATGAACTTTCATTACAAAGGGATCTGCAAAAATTAGAAGTATGTTCAAGTAAATGGAAAATGCGATTTAATACGGAAAAATGCAAGGTTCTACATTTTGGAAGTAAAAATAAGCAGGCAACGTATTTTTTAAATGGGACAAGACTTAGCCAAACAGAGGAGGAAAGGGATTTGGCAGTAGTAATAGATAACCAGCTAAAGATGGGTGCACAATGCAGGGCAGCGGCTTCAAAGGCTAATAAGATACTAGCATGTATTAAAAGAGGCATTGATTCAAGGGAGGAAAGCATAATTCTGTCACTATATAAAGCCCTGGTAAGACCTCCCCTTGAGTATGGAGTGCAGTTCTGGGGACCGATCGCAAAAAAAGATATTGCAGAACTAGAAAAAGTTCAGAGAAGGGCCACAAAACTAATAAGGGGATTGGAGAAATTAACCTATGAGGAGAGACTAGTCAAACTGGGTCTTTTTTACTTTAGAAAAAAGGTGCTTGAGAGGTGACATGATTTTTTTTATATAAATATATTCAAGGCCTATATTCAGAGATGGCAGAAGCTCTGTTAATTCCAAGGAAATTGTTTCTGACGAGGTCACAATTTAAGGTTGGAGGAAAGGAGATTTAATCGATGTGGGGGTTTAGGGGTTAATAGGTTTAGTAAGTGGTAGTGATGTGGGAGGCCAGGGGTTTAGGGGTTAATAACTTTATTTAGTTGCGGTGGGCTCCGGGAGCGGCAGGATAGGGGTTAATAACTTTTATTTAGGCAGTGTCGGGGGCAGCAGATTAGGGGTTAATAAGTATAATGTAGGTGGCGGCGGTCTCGGGGAAGCAGATTAGGGGTGTTTAGACTTGGGGAACATGTTAGGGTGTTAGGTGTAAACGTAACTTTTATTCTCCCATAGGAATCAATGGGATATTGGGCAGCAGCGAACATAAGCTTTCGCTGCATCACACTCCCATTGATTCCTATGGCATCCGTGGCCTCCAGCGTACCTGGTAGTTATTTGATAACTAGCAAAAGTAGTCAGATAGTGCCGAATTTGCATTCAAAACATCTGTAGTGACGTAAGCATCGATCTGTGTCGGACTGAGACCGGCGGATCGTATGTTACGTCACAAAATTCTACTTTTGCCGGTCTGTAGGCTTTGATAAATAAGGGGAATCAAGCTCGCTACAATTACGCTGCGGAATTCCAGTGTATTTGCGGTTGACGGCTTGATAAATAGGCCCCATATTCTCTTTCTCTCACAATATTTTTTCTCCTTGCAGTTGGGGATGTCTTGCCTAACCCAGGTTCAACCTCTGCCTCTTTCTGCTCACTACCACAATTGACACCTCCAAAATCTTGCCCACATAATCCTCATTACTTTAATTTCTGTTAATACCCCAGAATTATTTTGGTCCTTTTACAATGCATACTCGGTATACAACAAGTTTACTTTAATGACAAATTCATTCCATAATAACTCAACCTGTTAGCTCTCATAGAAACTTGGCTCTGCACTTTAGTCACTCAATATTCTATACCTTCCACTGCATTCCTTCACCCTCTCCCTTTTTTCTCATCTTTTGATTTTCCTGCTATCCATCTCTTCCCTCCTGTATCTCTACATGTTGCTGTTATCTGAAAGCCTCCTGGCCCAGCATCACAATTTGTAGACCACTTTAGAGCCTGACTTCTGCATTTTCTTTCTTGTAACAACCCTTCCCTCATTTTAGGTGACTTCAACATACCCATTGACAATCCTAACATGCCTGCTGCCTCTAAACCTCTATCTCTTAATACCTCTTTTGGGCTGTCCCAGTAGACAACATCTCCAACACAATGGGAATTCATCTCAATTGATCTGGTTTTCAACAATCTCTGTGCCCTTGCCAAGTTCTATAACTTCCCCTTTTCTCTCTCTGATCACCATCTACTAACTGTCTTTCTTTTTTTCTTACTGCAGCATCCTCACAAATACCTAAAAAACTGATATCTTACAGGAATTTAAATTACTTGCACCTTACAGACTTTTCTGATCAACTAAAACCTCTACTCTTCAAAATGTAATCCCTTAATTGCAAATACCTTATGGCCTTACTGTGTAATTCTTCACTAAAATCAACACTTAACAAAGCTGCACACTCCACTGTTGTCATGCACCATGCACTCGACAACAACCATGGCAAACAAAACAGACCCGCTATCTTCAGAGATGTTCATGGACTACTAAACATCAGTGGTTTCCTGCATTATAAATTCATCCTCAGATCATATCAGCCTGGCCAAACAAGTCTACTTCTCTCTTTCTTCTGTTAAGTGTGATCAGTCCACGGGTCATCATTACTTCTGGGATATTACTCCTCCCCAACAGGAAGTGCAAGAGGATTCACCCAGCAGAGCTGCATATAGCTCCTCCCCTCTACGTCACTCCCAGTCATTCTCTTGCACCCAACGACTAGATAGGATGTGTGAGAGGACTATGGTGATTATACTTAGTTTTATGTCTTCAATCAAAAGTTTGTTATTTTAAAATAGCACCGGAGTGTGTTATTATCTCTCTGGCAGAGTTTGAAGAAGAATCTACCAGAGTTTTTTGTTATGATTTTAGCCGGAGTAGTTAAGATCATATTGCTGTTTCTCGGCCATCTGAGGAGAGGTAAACTTCAGATCAGGGGACAGCGGGCAGATGAATCTGCATAGAGGTATGTAGCAGTTTTTATTTTCTGACAATGGAATTGATGAGAAAATCCTGCCATACCGATATAATGTCATGTATGTATACTTTACACTTCAGTATTCTGGGGAATGGTACTTCACTAGAATTACACTGTAAGAAATACATAAAGCTGTTTAATAACTAGAGATTATGTTTAACGTTTTTGCTGGAATGTAAAATCGTTTTCATTTGCTGAGGTACTGAGTGAATAAATGTTTGGGCACTATTTTTCCACTTGGCAGTTGCTTAATCTGTTTTCTGACAGTTTCTGTTCTCCCTCACTGCTGTGTGGGAGGGGGAGGGGCCGTTTTTTGGCGCTTTTACTATGCATCAAATATTTCAGTCAGCAACTCATTGTATTCCCTGCATGATCCGGTTCATCTCTACAGAGCTCAGGGGTCTTCAAAACTTATTTTGAGGGAGGTAATTTCTCTCAGCAGAGCTGTGAGAATTATAGTTTGACTGAGATAAAAAACGTTTATTCTGTAATTTGTTTCCTGCTTTCAGAATTTGTTATCTTTGCTAATGGGATTAAACCTTTGCTAAAGTTGTGTTGTTTACAAGGATTGAGGCTATAACTGTTTCAATTTATTAATTTTCAACTGTCATAGATCTTCTGTGCTTCTTAAAGGCACAGTACGTTTTAATATTATTCTAATTGAATTGTATTTCCAAGTTGCAAGTTTATTTGCTAGTGTGTTAAACATGTCTGATTCAGAGGATGATACCTGTGTCATTTGTTGCAATGCCAAAGTGGAGCCCAATAGAAATTTATGTACTAACTGTATTGATGCTACTTTAAATAAAAATCAATCTGTACAAATTGAACAAATTTCACCAAACAACGAGGGGAGAGTTATGCCGACTAACTCGCCTCACGTGTCAGTACCTACATCTCCCGCTCAGAGGGAGGTGCGTGATATTGTAGCGCCGAGTACATCTGGGCGGCCATTACAAATCACATTACAGGATATGGCTACTGTTATGACTGAGGTTTTGGCTAAATTACCAGAACTAAGAGGTAAGCGTGATCACTCTGGGGTGAGAACAGAGTGCGCTGATAATATTAGGGCCATGTCAGACACTGCGTCACAGGTGGCAGAACATGAGGACGGAGAACTTCATTCTGTGGGTGACGGTTCTGATCCAAACAGACTGGATTCAGATATTTCAAATTTTAAATTTAAACTGGAAAACCTCCGTGTATTACTAGGGGAGGTGTTAGCGGCTCTGAATGATTGTAACACAGTTGCAATACCAGAGAAAATGTGTAGGTTGGATAAATATTTTGCGGTACCGACGAGTACTGAGGTTTTTCCTATACCTAAGAGACTTACTGAAATTGTTACTAAGGAGTGGGATAGACCCGGTGTGCCGTTCTCACCCCCTCCGATATTTAGAAAAATGTTTCCAATAGACGCCACCACAAGGGACTTATGGCAAACGGTCCCTAAGGTGGAGGGAGCAGTTTCTACCTTAGCTAAGCGTACCACTATCCCGGTGGAGGATAGCTGTGCTTTTTCAGATCCAATGGATAAAAAGTTAGAGGGTTACCTTAAGAAAATGTTTGTTCAACAAGGTTTTATATTGCAACCCCTTGCATGCATTGCGCCGATCACGGCTGCAGCGGCATTCTGGATTGAGTCTCTGGAAGAGAACATTGGTTCAGCTACTCTGGACGACATTACGGACAGGCTTAGAGTCCTTAAACTAGCTAATTCATTCATTTCGGAGGCCGTAGTACATCTTACTAAACTTACGGCGAAGAATTCAGGATTCGCCATTCAGGCACGCAGGGCGCTGTGGCTAAAATCCTGGTCAGCTGATGTTACTTCTAAGTCTAAATTGCTTAATATACCTTTCAAAGGGCAGACCTTATTCGGGCCCGGGTTGAAAGAGATTATCGCTGACATTACAGGAGGTAAAGGCCATGCCCTGCCTCAGGACAAAGCCAAAGCCAAGACTAGACAGTCTAATTTTCGTTCCTTTCGTAATTTCAAAGCAGGAGCAGCATCAACTTCCTCTGCACCAAAACAGGAAGGAGCTGTTGCTCGCTACAGACAAGGCTGGAAACCTAACCAGTCCTGGAACAAGGGCAAGCAGACTAGGAAACCTGCTGCTGCCCCTAAAACAGCATGAATTGAGGGCCCCCAATCCGGGATCGGATCTAGTGGGGGGCAGACTTTCTCTCTTCGCCCAGGCTTGGGCAAGAGATGTTCAGGATCCCTGGGCGCTAGAGATAATATCTCAGGGATACCTTCTGGACTTCAAATACTCTCCTCCAAGAGAGAGATTTCATCTGTCAAGATTGTCAACATTCCAGACAAAGAAAGAGGCGTTTCTACGCTGCGTACAAGAGCTCTTGTTAATGGGAGTAATCCATCCAGTTCCACGATCAGAACAGGGACAGGGGTTTTACTCAAATCTGTTTGTGGTTCCCAAAAAAGAGGGAACTTTCAGACCAATCCTGGACTTAAAGATCCTAAACAAATTCCTAAGAGTTCCATCGTTCAAGATGGAGACTATTCGGACAATTTTACCTATGATCCAAGAAGGTCAGTACATGACCACTGTAGATTTAAAAGATGCTTACCTTCACATACCGATTCACAAAGATCATTATCGGTACCTAAGGTTTGCCTTCCTAGACAGGCATTACCAGTTTGTGGCTCTTCCATTCGGATTGGCTACAGCTCCAAGTATCTTCACAAAGGTTCTGGGTGCTCTTCTGGCGGTACTAAGACCGCGGGGAATCTCGGTAGCTCCATACCTAGACGACATTCTGATACAAGCTTCAAGCTTTCAAACTGCCAAGTCTCATACAGAGTTAGTGCTGGCATTTCTAAGGTCACATGGATGGAAGGTGAACGAAAAGAAAAGTTCACTCGTTCCACTCACAAGAGTTCCCTTCCTGGGGACTCTTATAGATTCTGTAGAAATGAAGATTTACCTGACAGAGGACAGGCTAACAAGACTTCAAAGTGCTTGCCGCACCCTTCATTCCATTCAACACCCGTCAGTGGCTCAATGCATGGAGGTAATCGGCTTAATGGTAGCGGCAATGGACATAGTACCCTTTGCACGCTTACACCTCAGACCACTGCAACTGTGCATGCTAAGTCAGTGGAATGGGGATTACTCAGACTTATCCCCTTCTCTGAATCTGGATCAAGAGACCAGAAATTCTCTTCTATGGTGGCTTTCTCGGCCACATCTGTCCAGGGGGATGCCATTCAGCAGACCAGACTGGACAATTATAACAACAGACGCCAGCCTTCTAGGTTGGGGTGCCGTCTGGAATTCTCTGAAGGCTCAGGGACAATGGAGTCAGGAGGAGAGTCTCCTGCCAATAAACATTCTGGAATTGAGAGCAGTTCTCAATGCCCTCCTGGCTTGGCCCCAGTTGACAACTCGGGGGTTCATCAGGTTTCAGTCGGACAACATCACGACTGTAGCTTACATCAACCATCAGGGAGGGACAAGAAGCTCCCTAGCTATGATGGAAGTATCAAAGATAATTCGCTGGGCAGAGTCTCACTCTTGCCACCTGTCAGCAATCCACATCCCGGGAGTGGAGAACTGGGAGGCGGATTTCTTAAGTCGTCAGACTTTTCATCCGGGGGAGTGGGAACTTCATCCGGAGGTCTTTGCCCAAATACTTCGACGTTGGGGCAAACCAGAGATAGATCTCATGGCGTCTCGACAGAACGCCAAGCTTCCTCGTTACGGGTCCAGATCCAGGGATCCAGGAGCAGTCCTGATAGATGCTCTGACAGCACCTTGGGACTTCAGGATGGCTTACGTGTTTCCACCCTTCCCGTTGCTTCCTCGATTGATTGCCAGAATCAAACAAGAGAGAGCATCAGTGATTCTAATAGCACCGGCGTGGCCACGCAGGACTTGGTATGCAGACCTGGTGGACATGTCATCCTGTCCACCTTGGTCTCTACCTCTGAAACAGGACCTTCTGATACAGGGTCCCTTCAAACATCAAAATCTAACTTCTCTGAAGCTGACTGCTTGGAAATTGAACGCTTGATTTTATCAAGACGTGGGTTTTCTGAGTCAGTTATTGATACCTTAATACAGGCTAGGAAACCTGTTACCAGAAAGATTTACCATAAGATATGGCGTAAATACCTATATTGGTGTGAATCCAAAGGTTACTCTTGGAGTAAGGTTAGGATTCCTAGGATATTGTCTTTTCTACAAGAAGGTTTAGAAAAGGGTTTATCTGCTAGTTCTTTAAAGGGACAGATCTCAGCTCTGTCCATTCTGTTACACAAACGTCTGTCAGAAGTTCCTGACGTCCAGGCTTTTTGTCAGGCTTTGGCCAGGATTAAGCCTGTGTTTAAAACTGTTGCTCCACCATGGAGTTTAAACCTTGTTCTTAAGGTTTTACAGGGCGTTCCGTTTGAACCCCTTCATTCCATTGATATAAAGTTGTTATCTTGGAAAGTTCTATTTTTAATGGCTATTTCCTCGGCTCGAAGAGTCTCTGAATTATCAGCCTTACATTGTGATTCTCCTTATTTGATTTTTCATTCGGATAAGGTAGTCCTGCGTACTAAACCTGGGTTCTTACCTAAGGTAGTTACTAACAGGAATATCAATCAAGAGATTGTTGTTCCTTCTTTATGCCCAAATCCTTCTTCAAAGAAGGAACGTCTACTGCACAACCTGGATGTAGTCCGTGCTCTAAAATTTTACTTACAGGCAACTAAGGAATTTCGACAAACGTCTTCTCTGTTTGTCATTTACTCTGGGCAGAGGAGAGGTCAAAAAGCTTCCGCTACCTCTCTTTCTTTTTGGCTTCGTAGCATAATTCGTTTAGCTTATGAGACTGCTGGACAGCAGCCTCCTGAAAGAATTACAGCTCATTCTACTAGAGCTGTGGCTTCCACTTGGGCCTTCAAGAATGAGGCTTCTGTTGAACAGATTTGCAAGGCTGCAACTTGGTCTTCGCTTCATACTTTTTCCAAATTTTACAAATTTGACACTTTTGCTTCATCGGAGGCTATTTTTGGGAGAAAGGTTCTTCAGGCAGTGGTTCCTTCTGTATAAAGAGCCTGCCTATCCCTCCCGTCATCCGTGTACTTTTGCTTTGGTATTGGTATCCCAGAAGTAATGATGACCCGTGGACTGATCACACTTAACAGAAGAAAACATAATTTATGCTTACCTGATAAATTGCTTTCTTCTGTAGTGTGATCAGTCCACGGCCCGCCCTGTTTTTAAGGCAGGTAAATATTTTTTAATTTATACTCCAGTCACCACTTCACCCTTGGCTTTTCCTTTCTCGTTGGTCCTTGGTCGAATGACTGGGAGTGACGTAGAGGGGAGGAGCTATATGCAGCTCTGCTGGGTGAATCCTCTTGCACTTCCTGTTGGGGAGGAGTAATATCCCAGAAGTAATGATGACCCGTGGACTGATCACACTACAGAAGAAAGGAATTTATCAGGTAAGCATAAATTATGTTTTTTCAACCTTTAACTCCCTTCTGTGTCCACCTGCTCCTCTGCCCACTACCAAACTTACTGCTCAGATTATTGCTAATAATTTAAAAAATAAAATTGGCACAATTAGAAGAAACATCTTTTCCTCAAAATCAACCATCCTACCCACCTCTTCTATTAACAAAACTCTGTTACTTCTCTCCTGTAACAGAAAAATAAGTTTTCATACTCCTATCTTCTGTTCATCTTACAACCTGTCCACTTGACCCTATTTCTTCACGACTTCCTTTCTCTCTTTGCTTCTTTTTTTTTTTTTTTTTTTTTTGATTATATCAATAAGGCAGTCTTTATTGCAAATAATCCACAGAAGAATTCCTTTAAAAAGAAAGAAAGGATATCCATAGCATAACTCTGTATAAGTATATGAGCACAAATCCCACTCCTGAGATTTTCTACTCACGCTAAACTAGCTTTAGTGAAAGCACTTTTTTTTTTTTTATAAAACCTATAGTAGGTCACTAAGGGTTTGCAGCAACTTACAGCTTCTAATACTTTTTAGCGCCTAATAGTCCTTACAGATGGGACCATATATTACACACTGTGTTTACAAATCCATTACAGATGCTCCACTCCAACGTACGTTTCGCTATTTGATTGTAGCATTGTCAGGTTATTTCAAACCTGTCCTCAGGCCCCCATAACAGGCCAAATTTACAGCATCTCCTAGGGTGAGAGCTGGTAAAATAACCATGTTTACTAATCAGCTGATTATTTTTTTGTGCTCCAGTTCGGATATCCTTAAAATCTGGCCTGTCAGGAAGCTCTAGAGTAAGTTTCCTAAGAAAGCTTCCCTAAGCATCCCTTAGGAGGCCAGATGTTAGTCTTCCAGTCTTTCTCTTTTGGTTCATACCTTCTCTAGAAAACCTCTTGTTTTTAAATCTGACACATTCCTGAGCTAGCTGGTTGTTTCTCCGTAACACACTTTAGATTTAAGAGCCAAACCAATTTCTCCTCCCTTTATTTAAATAGTGACTTGATTGGCTTAGCATGAACCGATGGAAGGGGGAAGGGTTATATGTAATTCTGGGTTAGGGATTCAACACCCTCCAACATCTGGGGTGAGTTGTTTTTTCCTTTTTCAATGATCAGAGATCTTCAGCCCACCAGCACTGATACCGATATTGTTTTAGTTTTTCTTTGTGACTTAGTTTATGCTAAAAAGTTCAAATTAATAATTTATTATGCTAAACTTATCCAAACCATTTCTATTACTATTTATATGCATGACTAAGTAATCATGTCAATAAATCAGTCTGCAGTGTTGGCAAATGTGGAACTTGCTTCTGAATTCCTCCAGGAGCCAAAATATAATTTAAGAGGAATTATATGAATGGTACCTGGAATTGCATGTAATCGTCTTAGATTACCGGAACCATGTAGTAGTTCCCTTAGCAAACTTTTTAATGATTTTTTTTTTTTTTTTTTTTTTTTTTTTTTTTTTGAATTTTCAAAAGAGCTTTATTGATGTTAAAAAACAAGAGAAATACATACATATAACTTGGACATGTAGCTTAGCATTGATAATAAGACATAAAGTTATATCATGTTGGTTCACTACATTATGTATATAACAACTTGTAAAATACCTTGTATGTTATGACTAGGTTAATCTCTTCACATCAATGTATTGCTTTTAATGCCTAAATTTTATTTATGGAGACCTCCCATAGGTCAATAATTGATTAAGTGATAGACCATTTAGGACATACCTGGGAACAGGTTGTGTAGTATAGATGGGGAATAGGGGTAAAGGGAACAAAGGCCCAAATTAAACTCTCTTTCACAGATTTTAAAGTTAAGGTTAGGTCACTTATGGGTGTCGCTTTATGCTTAGCGTGAAATTGGCAAGGAGTATTATCCATATTGCTGGAAGTGTTAGAGAAGCCAACATTCCATCAATTGCTATAAAGTCAAAGTAGCGTCTAAGATCTTTGAATTATTTACATTAACCAACAATTTACACTACTCAAACATGTTGATTATAGCGCCATTCAAGCACCAGAAATGTACCGGAATAAAAACAAGAGATTGAGAGAGGTCATGACATGTCCCGGGCAGTGACAAATATATTCATACCAACAATATCAGTGATCTCATAACTTCTCCCAAATGCCAAGCGATTTTAACACATTAAGTAGGAAATTACCTTTTGGGTATAAAACTTTTCATATCTTAGGGATTAGCGAAAAGCCAGGATTGTTAAGCAAAAAACAAAAGCAGAAATGCAAGCTATTCCACCTATCTTGGGCCCCGGCCGCTGGCCACGTGGTGGATGATGTGTATGAAATATTCCATCCAATCTGGCTTATACGCTACAATACTTCATTCAAGTGATGAGGAGATAAAAGTTTTAACTTTGTGATAAATACTTTTAAAAGACAGTGGAGATTATAGACAATTTATACATACAAGTTGAATTGAAACTTTCCCCTTATCAGAGTTAACGGACACCATCGAAACATGAATAACTGCAGATACAGGTTTTGTAAACTATTAAGCAGCATTAACTGTAAAACTCAACATAACTAATAAACCAATAAATCATCTCCCAGGCAAACACATATTTCTAAGTAGGGCTGGCATGTCTCTTATGATCATGGCCGGAGTAGATAGTTATGTCTCTAGGCTTTCGGTAAGCATTAGTCTTTACAGTGGCCAAGAGTTTCTGTATCTTTGAGGTCTGCTCATGACCTAAATGAGGAGACAATATTCCCACCTGTGAGTCCGGTTTTGTTATCTTTATTATGGCAGCAGGCTTCTGGGCAGCATTTTCATGATGGTAGTTGTTACCTCCGGAGATATACTCAGCAAGCGTGTCCCGTTTATTGCCATGATGAGGTTCAGTAGTCGCGGCCTTCTCGGAGCCCCCTCTAAGCCTCCCGGCAGGTGCATCCAGCGTGGGAAGCTGGCTCGCAGGTTGAGACCTGTTTAAGGTTTTATCTGGTGCTTGTGCTGGATAAGCGGTCAGTGGACGTTTACCCGGATAAATACGAGCCATCTCCACTTTTTCATTTATAGCGTCCTCTATAGTATTCATTTGCCTCGCGATATAATAAGGCATGTCAGAGCAGATGAGATTAGTCTGCGTGTTTGCTGTGATCGTTTCATGTTCTGCATTTGATGTTCCCAATACCACAGTGTTGGCGCCATTTTGCGCATCAGGAATTAGAACTCCGTCATTCCCAGTGAGGGGTACATTGAGGCTAAGAATCTTGTTTAATAAGAAGTCAAAAGGTGCTTTTTCAATGAGTCTCTCCATGATTCTCTCCATCCTCTCTAATAAGGCGGTAAAGCGATCTTGCATTTCCATTTCACTTTCGACAGCCATAATGTGTTGTGATGCAGATTCAGTTATGCCGATCCTCTCTTTGTCTGCTATGCTTCCTTCCGTAGAGTCGGGAGGGGAGATACAGGCACAGTGACCCAACTTTCAGTAATGTTAACAGTTCAATTTGGGCTGAAAACCTCGGGAATCCGAGGGGGGTGCGCTGCCTGCAAGGTTGCCGCCGCTGCAGACCTTCCTGATCCGATCTCTGGCTTAAGTCTTCATAAATACAGCTATGAATTTAGCAGTCTAAACACAGCTAAGCTATGCAATTGAGTAGTAGATGAATTTCTGTGAAATAACTGTCAAGTTCTTCCTATAATCGGCGGATTATATAAAGTTCAGACGGAGCCAAAGAGAAATGCGACTTCTCTAAGTCACAGCTCGGACACGCCCCCCTCTCTTTGCTTCTTTAACCCCTGCTCTTCCTCATCTCTTATACCAGTCTCTCGCCACTGGCACATTTTCTAATAGCATGTATCAATCACACCAATCCTAAAATCCTTTGCTTGACCCCTCCACCCCTTTTAACTTTCGTCCAGTTTCCTTACTTCCTTTTCCCTCCAAATTATTGGAATGACTAGTCTAAAATCACCAAGCTCAATATCTCTCAACTAACTCTTTACTTGATCCACCTCAATCTTGTTTCTGCTCTAAACACTCAATAGAAACTGCTATTACTAAAGTAACAAATTATCTTCTATCAGCTAAAGCAAAGGGGCCAAGACACAGCCTTCTCCTGGTTTTCTTCCTATCTCTCATTTACAGTTTCCTTTAACAATATATGTACTTCTGATCCTCTGCCTCTTTTAATAGGAGTGATATGATTACTTTATATAAATATATTCAAGGCCCATATTCAGAGAAGGCAGAAGCTCTGTTTATTCCTAGAAAATTGTTTCTGACAAGAGGTCACAATTTAAGTTTGGAGGAAAGGAGATTTAATCTCCTGCAATGGAAACCTTTTTTTCACTGTAAGAGCAATAAAATTGTGGAACTCATTAACAAAGGAGGTAGTGAATGCCAATACCCTAGATACATTTAAAAATAGTCTGGATACATTTCTGTATATAAACAAAATTCATGGATATGATTGCTAGTATTAAATGAGTCCCCTTTTCTTTCATGTAATTAGCAAGAGTCCATGAGCTAGTGACGTATGGGATATACATTCCTACCAGGAGGGGCAAAGTTTCCCAAACCTTAAAATGCCTATAAATACACCCCTCACCACACCCACAATTCAGTTTTACAAACTTTGCCTCCGATGGAGGTGGTGAAGTAAGTTTGTGCTAGATTCTACGTTGATATGCGCTCCGCAGCAAGTTGGAGCCCGGTTTTCCTCTCAGCGTGCAGTGAATGTCAGAGGGATGTGAGGAGAGTATTGCCTATTTGAATGCAGTGATCTCCTTCTACGGGGTCTATTTCATAGGTTCTCTGTTATCGGTCGTAGAGATTCATCTCTTACCTCCCTTTTCAGATCGACGATATACTCTTATATATACCATTACCTCTGCTGATTCTCGTTTCAGTACTGGTTTGGCTTTCTACAAACATGTAGATGAGTGTCCTGGGGTAAGTAAATCTTATTTTCTGTGACACTCTAAGCTATGGTTGGGCACTTTATTTATAAAGTTCTAAATATATGTATTCAAACATTTATTTGCCTTGACTCAGAATGTTCAACATTCCTTATTTTTCAGACAGTCAGTTTCATATTTGGGATAAATGCATTTGTTTCAATCATTTTTTCTTACCTTAAAAAATTTGACTTTTTCCCTGTGGGCTGTTAGGCTCGCGGGGGCAGAAAATGCTTAATTTTATTGCGTCATTCTTGGCGCAGACTTTTTTGGCGCAAAATTTTTTTTCTGTTTCCGGCGTCATACGTGTCGCCGGAAGTTGCGTCATTTTTTGACGTTTTTTTGCGTCAAAAATGTCGGCGTTCCGGATGTGGCGTCATTTTTGGCGCCAAAAGCATTTAGGCGCCAAATAATGTGGGCGTCTTTTTTGGCGCTAAAAAATATGGGCGTCATTTTTGTCTCCACATTATTTAAGTCTCATTATTTATTGCTTCTGGTTGCTAGAAGCTTGTTCACTGGCATTTTTTTCCCATTCCTGAAACTGTCATTTAAGGAATTTGATCAATTTTGCTTTATATGTTGTTTTTTTCTTTTACATATTGCAAGATGTTCCACGTTGCAACTGAGTCAGAAGATACTTCAGGAAAATCACTGCACAGTGCTGGAGCTACCAAGCTAAGTGTATCTGCTATAAACTTTTGGTATCTGTTTCTCCAGCTGTTATTTGTATTGCATGTCATGTCAAACTTATTAATGCAGATAAAATTTCCTTTAGTACTGTTACATTACCTGTTGCTGTTCCGTCAACATCTAATTTTCAGAGTGTTCCTGATAACATAAGAGATTTTATTTTTTAAATCCATTAAGAAGGCTATGTCTGTTATTTCTCCTTCTAGTATACATAAAAGTCTTTTAAAACTTCTCTTTTTTCAGATGAATTTTTAAATGAACATCATCATTCTGATACTGATAATGGTTCTTCTGGTTCAGAGGTTTCTGTCTCAGAAGTTGATGCTGATAAATCTTTGTATTTGTTCAAGATGGAATTTATTCGTTCTTTACTTAAAGAAGTGTTATTTGCATTAGAAATAGAGGATTCTGGTCCTCTTGATACTAAATGTAAACGTTTAAATAAGGTTTTTAAATCTCCTGTAGTTATTCCAGAAGTGTTTTATCTCCCTGATGCTATTTCTGAAGTAATTTCCAGGGAATGGAATAATTTGGGTAATTTATTTACTCCTTCTAGACGTTTAAGCAAATTATATCCTGTGCCATCTGACAGATTAGAGTTTTTTGGGACAAAAATCCCTAAGGTTATGGGGCTGTCTCTACTCCTGCTAATGTACTACTATTCCTACAGCAGATAGTACTTCATTTAAGGATCCTTTAGATAGGAAAATTGAATCCTTTCTAAGAAAAGCTTACTTATGTTCAGGTAATCTTCTTAGACCTGCTATATTTTTAGCGGATGTTGCTGCAGCTTCAACTTTTTGGTTAGAAGCTTTAGCGCAACAAGTAACAGATCATAATTTTATAGCATTATTATTATTCTATAGCATGCTAATAATTTTATTGGTGATACCTTCTTTTGATATCATTAGAGTTGATGTCAGGTAGATGTCTCTAGCTATTTTAGCTAGAAAATCTTTATGGATTAAACTTGGAATGCTGACATGTCTTCTAAGTCAACTTTGCTTTCCCTTTCTTTCCAGGGTAAATAATCATTTTCGTTCCTTTCCTCACAACAAGGAACAAAAGCCTGATCCTTCATCCTCAGGAGCGGTATCAGTTTGGAAACTATTTCCAGTTTGGAATATATCCAAGTCTTATAGAAACCTATAGCCAGCACCTAAGTACCTATGAAGGTGCAGCCCTTATTCCAGCTCAGCTGGTATGGGGCAGATTACGTTTTCTTCAAAGAAATTTGGATCAATTCCGTTCTTAATCTCTGGTTTCAGAAACATTGTTTCAGAAAGGTACAGAATTGGCTTCAAGTTACGGCCTCCTGCTAAGAGATTCTTTTCTTTCCCGTGTCCCAGTTAACACAGCAAAGGCTCAGCATTTCTGAAATGTGTTTCAGATCTAGAGTTGGCTGGAGTATTTATGCCAGTTCCAGTTCTGGAACAGGGGCTGGGGTTTTATTTTATCTCTTAATTGTACCAAAGAAGGTCAATTCCTTCAGACCAGTTCCGGATCTATCATTATTGAATCGTTATGTTAGGATACCAACATTCAAGATGGTTTCTGTAGGACTATCCTGCCTTTTGTTTAGCAAGGGCATTATATGTCTACAATAGATTTACAGGATGTGTATCTGCATATTCCGATTCATCCAGATCACTTTTAGTGTTTGAGATTCTCTTTTTAGACAAGCATTACCAGTTTTGTGGCTCTACCGTTTGGCCTAGCCTCAGTTCCAAGAATTTTTTTCAAAGGTTCTCGGTGCCCTTCTTTCTGTAATCAGAGAATAGGGTTTTGGTATTTCCTTATTTAGATGATATCTTGGTACTTGCTCAGTCTTCTCATTTTCGAAGAATCTCATACGAATCGACTTGTGTTGTTTCTTCAAGTTCATGGTTGGAGGATCAATTTACCAATCAGTTCATTGATTCCTCAGACAAGGGTAACCTTTTTAGGTTTCTAGATAAATTCAGTGTCTATGACTCTGTCCTTGTCAGACAAGAGAAGTTTAACATTGATATCAGCTTGTCAAAACCTTCAGTCACAATCATTCCCTTTGGTAGCCTTATGCATGGAAATGTTGGGTCTTAGGACTGCCGCATCAGATGCGATCTCCTTTGCTCGTTTTCACATGCGACCTCTTCAGCTCTGTATGCTGAACCATTGGTGCAGGGATTACTCAAAGATATCTCAATTAATATCTTTAAACCGATTTTACGACACTCTCTGACATGGTGGACAGATCACCATCGTTTAGTTCAGGGGGCTTCTTTGTTCTTCCGACCTGGACTATAATCTCAACAGATGCAAGTCTTACAGGTTGGGGAGCTGTGTGGGGGTATCTGACGGCACAAGGGGTTTGGGAATCTCAGGAGGTGAGATTTCCGATCAATATTTTGGAACTCCGTGCAATTTTCAGAGCTCTTCAGTCTTGGCCTCTTCTGAAGAGAGAGTTGTTCATTTGTTTTCAGATAGACAATGTCACAACTGTGGCATACATCAATCATCAAGGAGGGACTCACAGTCCTCTGGCTATGAAAGAAGTATCTCGAATTTTGGTTTGGGCGGAATCCAGCTCCTGTCTAATCTCTGCGGTTCATATCCCAGGTATGGACAATTGGAAAGCGGATTATCTCAGTCGCCAAACGTTGCTTCCGGGCGAATGGTCTCTTCACCCAGAGGTATTTCTTCAGATTGTTCAAATGTGGGAACTTCCAGAAATAGATCTGATGGCTTCTCATCTAAACAAGAAACTTCCCAGGTATCTGTCCAGATCCCGGGATCCTCAGGCGGAGGCAGTGGATGCATTATCACTTCCTTGGAAGTATCATCCTGCCTATATCTTTCCGCCTCTAGTTCTTCTTCCAAGAGTAATCTCCAAGATTCTGAAGGAATGCTCGTTTGTTCTGCTGGTAGCTCCGGCATGGCCTCACAGGTTTTGGTATGCGGATCTTGTCCGGATGGCCTCTTGCCAACCGTGGACTCTTCCGTTAAGACCAGACCTTTTGTCTCAAGGTCCTTTTTTCCATCAGGATCTGAAATCCTTAAATTTAAAGGTATGGAGATTGAACGCTTGATTCTTGGTCAAAGAGGTTTCTCTGACTCTATGATTAATACTATGTTACAGGCTCGTAAATCTGTATCCAGAGAGATATATTATAGAGTCTGGAAGACTTATATTTCTTGGTGTCTTTCTCATCATTTTTCTTGGCATTCTTTTAGAATACCGAGAATATTACAGTTTCTTCAGGATGGTCAGATAAGGGTTTGTCCGCAAGTTCCTTGAAAGGTCAAATCTCTGCTCTTTCTGTTCTTTTTCACAGAAAGATTGCTATTCTTCCTGATATTCATTGTTTTGTACAAGCTTTGGTTCGTATAAAGCCTGTCATTAAGTCAATTTCTCCTCCTTGGAGTTTGAATTTGGTTCTGGGGGCTCTTCAAGCTCCTCCATTTGAACCTATGCATTCATTGGATATTAAATTACTTTCTTGGAAAGTTTTGTTCCTTTTGGCCATATCTTCTGCCAGAAGAGTTTCTGAATTATCTGCTCTTTCTTGTGAGTCTCCTTTTCTGATTTTTCATCAGGATAAGGCGGTGTTGCGAACTTCTTTTGAATTTTTACCTAAGTTGTGAATTCCAACAACATTAGTAGAGACATTGTGGTTCCTTCATTATGTCCTAATCCTAAGAATTCTAAGGAGAAATCGTTGCATTCTTTGGATGTTATTAGAGCTTTGAAATTTTATGTTGAAGCTACTAAGTCTTTCCGAAAGACTTCTAGTTTATTTGTTATCTTTTCCGGTTTTGGAAAGGCCAGAAAACTTCTGCCATTTCTTTGGCATCTTGGTTGAAATCTTTAATTCATCTTGCCTATGTTGAGTCGGGTGAGACTCCGCCTCATAGGATTAAAGCTCATTCTACTAGGTCAGTTTCTACTTCCTGGGCGTTTAGGAATGAAGCTTCGGTTGATCAGATTTGCAAAGCGGCAACTTGGTCCTCTTTGCATACTTTTACCAAATTCTACCATTTTGTTGTATTTTCTTCTTCTGAAGCAGTTTTTGGTAGACAGGCAGCGGTTTCAGTTTGAATCTTCTGCTTATGTTTTTCATTAAACTTTATTTTGGGTGTGGATTATTTTCAGCAGGAATTGGCTGTCTTTATTTTATCCCTCCCTCTCTAGTGACTTGTGTGGAAAGATCCACATCTTGGGTAGTCATTATCCCATACGTCACTAGCTCATGGACTCTTGCTAATTACATGAAAGAAAACATAATTTATGTAAGAACTTACCTGATAAATTCATTTCTTTCATATTAGCAAGAGTCCATGAGGCCCGCCCTTTTTTTGTGGTGGTTATGATTTTTTTGTATAAAGCACAATTATTCCAATTCCTTATTTTATATGCTTTCGCACTTTTTTCTTATCACCCCACTTCTTGGCTATTCGTTAAACTGAATTGTGGGTGTGGTGAGGGGTGTATTTATAGGCATTTTAAGGTTTGGGAAACTTTGCCCCTCCTGGTAGGAATGTATATCCCATACGTCACTAGCTCATGGACTCTTGCTAATATGAAAGAAATGAATTTATCAGGTAAGTTCTTACATAAATTATGTTTTAGTGGGGTTATTTAAGCTTAACTGGATCTTTTTGTAAGTATTTTAGATTTGTATAGGTTGAACTCGATGGACTTCAGTCTTTTTTCAACCTTATCTACTATGTTACTATAATGTAGTCATATGACATAAAGCTGGAAGGGTCATTCTAGTCATAATTGAAATGCACATGATTTAAAGTCAGTTTTGTATCTATCACATCTTTGTGATACATTTGCTGTTGTGTATGCCACATGCACAGTTAAAGGGACAGTACACTGTAAAATTGTTTTTTTTATTTAATGTATTTCTATTGACTTGTTATACCAGCTGTGGAGTATAAAATGTATGAGAAATTGCGTGTTCAGGTTTATTTGTGTATATGAAGTAGCTGGTTTTGTGCTTTTAAACCACAGCCCATTACAATAGGTTGTTTCAGGTAATGTCATATCTCATTATGTTATCACTTTGTGTACACACACTTACTTCCTTATCTTATATTTGTCTGGAAAAATAAAGCTCAATACATAAAGAGAACAATGGAAAATGATAATTGTATTGCTTAACTATCATGCATCCCACTGGGAGTGTCATTTCTTCTGCTGGCTGTGTTTACTTAGGCTATTAAATAGCGGGGACTCCAGTATCAAAACCTTTAGTATAGGTTGGGAACCCACAAGCTAAATCGTCTATTTCAAAGGCCAAAATAGGGGTAAAAGAGCTACTTGTAAACAATTTAATACACTCCAGCAGGTAAAATGGATCACTGAGAACAATTTAAATGGGAGAAAAATTTTGGGTTAACTGTCCCTTTAAAGCTATCACTGAAACTAATTTTACTAGAAACTTACTTGCTTAAACAAGTTTATTGCAAACACTAGAAGGAAAGGGAGCGACTTTTTAATTTCCCGATAAACTTCTTCTTCTTGATTACATATGGTAAATGGTTTTGAACCCTCCTACCACCCTGTATATCCCAGTCTTATCTCTGCCTCTTCAGGAGTAGGTGAAGAATTGAGGGGCTCCAGATTCTTGGTTCTGAGCATGGTTTCACAAGGTTAAAGGATTGGTTGTTGTGCCAGGCCTCCTTGAAGAAGGTTCTTCTGTCTCGCATCACAAAGCTACAGTTGAAGGCAGCTGCATTTCCTCAATGTATTCAGGATTGGGAACTTATCTGGGTTATAAAGATTGTTCGAATTTATGAGCAGTGGCAGAGTCCACGGCTTCATTCCTTACTGTTGGGAAATAAAACACCTGGCCACCAGGAGGAGGCACTTCCTCATTACCCCAGTCATTCTTTGACTTTCGTCACGTTGGGAGCTGGCAGATAAGTGTCAGAAGATTAGGAGATTCCTGAAAAAGGGTATCTGCCCTTTGAGATAGGGCTGGAGTTTTAAGTAGTCATGTCAACCTCTCAGTGAGAGTGCAGAGGAACCGTCCTTTATATTTAAAATTGAGCACTTGCGTTTCTTATTAAAGTAGGTTCTGTCTACGTTAGAGGTTCCAGAGGCCGCGCTGCCTGACGATCCTGATACCTAAATAAGACGGTTTATGAAGACCGGAAAGTTCCTTTGACTTTTTTCCTGTGCCGGTTAAGATGGCGAACATTATTAAGAATGAATGGGAAAGAATTGGTTCTTCCTTTTCCCCCTCGTCTACTTTTTAAAAAGTTGGTCCCGGACTCTCAACTTGATTTGTGGGGCTCCATTCCTAAGGTGGATGCTGCTATCTCTACTCTTGCTAAACATACTACTATACTTCTTGAGGATAGTTCTTCGTTCAGAGAGCCGATTAATAAGAAAATGGAAACCTTTCTGAGAAAGATGTTTCAACATACAGGAGTTTTGTTTCAAGCGGCAGCTGCTGTTGCTGCGGTTGCTGGAGTGGCTACCTACTGGTGCTACTCTTTGTCAGAACTCATTGAGGTGGAGTCTCCCCTCGAGGATATTCAAGACAGAATTAAAGCTCTGAGAATTGCTAATTATTTTATCTGTGATGGAACATGCAAAATATTCGCCTAAATGCATAGGCCTCTGGCTTTGCGGTCCTAGCCCGCCGGACACTCTGGTTGAAGTCTTGCTCTGCGGATATGACGGATATAAGTCCAGAATCCTTTCTCTTCCCTTCAAGGGAAAGATTATATTTGGTCCAGGCCTGGACTCCATTATTTCTACGGTTTCCTGAGGCAAGGGTGCCTTCCTACCGCAAGATAAGAACAAGAAGTCTAATGGAGGACAATCTTCTAATTTTCGTTCTGACAAATCCTAACAACAACAATCCTCCAAGTCCAAGCAACCCAAGAGTACTTGGAAGCTGGCTCAGTCCTGGAATTAATCCAAGCAGAATAAGAAGCCCGCTGAAAACGGCATGAAGGGGCGGCCCCCGATCTGGGATCGAATCGTGTTGGGGGCAGACTGTCTCTTTTTTCAGACGCCTGGTTCAAGGATGTACAGGATCAGTGGGTCCTGGAGGTGGTATCTCAGGGATAGAAGATAGGTTTCAAATCTCATCCGCCAAGGGGCAGATTCCGCCTCTCAAATCTGTCTACCAGACCAGAAAAGAGGGATGCCTTTCTAGGGTGCGTTCGGGATCTATCCTTCTTAGGAGTTGTTGTCCCGGTACCTATCGCAGAAAAAGGTTTGGGGTTTTATTCAAACTTTTTCATGGTCCCAAAGGAGGAGGGAACTTTTCGCCTAATTCTGGACCTAAAGTGCTTAAACAAATTTCTGTGTCCCTTCCTTCAAGATGGAGACGATAAGGTCCATCCTTCCTTTTATTTCAGGAAGGCCAGTTTATGACCACTATAGATCTGACGTACGCTTAGCTTCATGTTTCAATACACAGGGAACACTTTCAGTTCCTGAGGTTTGCATTCCTGGACCAGCTCTTCCAGTTCATTACCTTTCCATTTGGCCTAGCTACTGCTCCAAGAATCTTTATGAAGGTTCTGGGGGCTCTTCTAGCCATTTCCAGAACTCAGGGTATTGCAGTAGCCCCATACTTGGACAATATTCTGGTGCAACCACAATCCTTTTGTCTTGTGGAAGAATTCCCTTCTCAGTCTTCTTCGATCACATGGATGGAAGATAACTTGGAAAAGAGTTCTCTTATCCCAAGTACCAGGCTGGAATTCCTGGGCACTATAATAGACTCCATATCCATGAGGATATTTTTAACAGACTAGAGACGCTGCAAGCTAACTTCAGCATGTCTTGCCCTCTGGACCTCCTTGAAGTCCCTCTGTGGCTCAGTGTATGGAGGTGATTGTTCGTATGGTGTCCTGCCATGGACATCATTCATTTTGCCAGGTTCCGTCTCAGACCTTTACAACTGTGCATGCTGAGGCAGTGGAACGGTGATCATTCAGATCTGTCTCAACAGATTGTATTAGAAAGCCTGTCGAGAGAATCGCTCTCTTGGTGGCTCTGTCCAGATCATCTGTCCCGAGGGACATGCTGCTTAAGACCATCCTGGGAGATTGTGACAACGGATGCAAGCCTATCCGGATGGGGAGCTGTTTTTGGTGCCAGGAAGGCACAGAGGTTGTTGACTCAGGAGCCCTCCCTCCCGATCAATCTTTTGGACCTACGGGCAATCTTCAAGGCCTTGAAGGCTTGGCCACTTCTGAGTTCGTCCCAGTTTATCAGATTCCAATCAGACAATATAACCTTGGTGGCTTACATCAACCATCAGGGGTAACAAGAAGTTCCTTGGCGTTGAAGGAAGTATCTCAGATTCCTGAGTGGGTGGAGGCCCACAGCTGTTTGCTGTCAGCGATCCACATTCTGGGTGTGGACAACTGGGAGGTGTATTTTCTCAGCAGGCAATCCTTCCATTCAGGGGAATGGTCTCTCCATCCCAAGGTGTTTGCAGAGATATGAAGCAAGTGGGGGACGCCGGAGATGGATCTCATGGCGTCCCGTCTCAATACCAAGGTACCCATGTACGGGTCAAGGTCGAGGGATCCCTAAGTGTATCTAATAGATGCACTAGCAGTGCCCTGTAGGTTCAAACTCCTATATCTTTTCCCTCCATTACCGCTTCTTCCTCGAGTGGTGGCCCGCATCAAGCAGGAGCGGGTATCGGTAATCCTGATTGCTCCATTGTGGCCGCGAAAGACATGGTTCGCGGATCTAGTTGGGGATGTCCTCATGTCCTCAGTGGAAGTTATCGTGTCGCAGAAACCTGCTGATACAAGGTCCATTTGTTCATCAAAATTTAGATTCTCTCTGTGTGGAGATTGAATGTTTAGTCTTAGCCAAGAGAGGTTTCTCAGAGTGTCATTGATACTCTTATTCAAGCTTGTAAACCAGTTACTCTGCGTATCTACCACAAGATGTGGAGGACCTACTTATTCTGGTGTGAAGAGCGTGGTTTTTCCTGGCACAGAAATCAGAAATTGGCAAGAGTCCATGAGCTAGTGACGTATGGGATATACAATCCTACCAGGAGGGGCAAAGTTTCCAAACCTCAAAATGCCTCTAAATACACCCCTCACACACCCACAATTCATTTTCCAAACTTTGCCTCCCTATGGTGGTGGTGAAGTAAGTTTGTGCTTGATTTCTTTCATGTAATTAGCAAGAGTCCATGAGCTAGTGACGTATGGGATATACATTCCTACCAGGAGGGGCAAAGTTTCCCAAACCTCAAAATGCCTATAAATACACCCCTCACCACACCCACAATTCAGTTTTACAAACTTTGCCTCCGATGGAGGTGGTGAAGTAAGTTTGTGCTAGATTCTACGTTGATATGCGCTCCGCAGCAAGTTGGAGCCCGGTTTTCCTCTCAGCGTGCAGTGAATGTCAGAGGGATGTGAGGAGAGTATTGCCTATTTGAATGCAGTGATCTCCTTCTACGGGGTCTATTTCATAGGTTCTCTGTTATCGGTCGTAGAGATTCATCTCTTACCTCCCTTTTCAGATCGACGATATACTCTTATATATACCATTACCTCTGCTGATTCTCGTTTCAGTACTGGTTTGGCTATCTGCTATATGTAGATGAGTGTCCTGGGGTAAGTAAGTCTTATTTTCTGTGACACTCCAAGCTATGGTTGGGCACTTTGTTTATAAAGTTCTAAATATATGTATTCAAACATTTATTTGCCTTGACTCAGAATGTTCAACTTTCCTTATTTTCAGACAGTCAGTTTCATATTTGGGATAATGCATTTTAATTTAACATTTTTTCTTACCTTAAAATTTGACTTTTTCCCTGTGGGCTGTTAGGCTCGCGGGGGCTGAAAATGCTTCATTTTATTGCGTCATTCTTGGCGCGGACTTTTTTGGCGCAAAAATTCTATTTCCGTTTCCGGCGTCATACGTGTCGCCGGAAGTTGCGTCATTTTTTGACGTTATTTTGCGCCAAAAATGTCGGCGTTCCGGATGGGCGTCGCTTTTGTCTCCACATTATTTAAGTCTCATTTTTTATTGCTTCTGGTTGCTAGAAGCTTGTTCTTTGGCATTTTTTCCCATTCCTGAAACTGTCATTTAAGGAATTTGATCAATTTTGCTTTATATATATGTTATATATATATGTTGTTTTGTCTCACGTTGCATCTGAGTCAGAAGATACTACAGGAAAATCGCTGTCAAGTGCTGAATCTACCAAAGCTAAGTGTATCTGCTGTAAACTTTTGGTAGCTATTCCTCCAGCTGTTGTTTGTATTGATTGTCATGACAAACTTGTTAAAGCAGATAATATTTCCTTTAGTAAAGTACCATTGCCTGTTGCAGTTCCTTCAACATCTAAGGTGCAGAATGTTCCTGATAATATAAGAGATTTTGTTTCTGAATCCATAAAGAAGGCTATGTCTGTTATTTCTCCTTCTAGTAAACGTAAAAAATCTTTTAAAACTTCTCTCCCTACAGATGAATTTTTAAATGAACATCATCATTCTGATTCTGATGATTCCTCTGGTTGAGGATTCTGTCTCAGAGGTTGATGCTGATAAATCTTCATATTTATTTAAAATGGAATTTATTCGTTCTTTACTTAAAGAAGTACTAATTGCTTTAGAAATAGAGGATTCTGGTCCTCTTGATACTAATTCTAAACGTTTAGATAAGGTATTTAAAGCTCCTGTGGTTATTCCAGCAGTTTTTCCTGTTCCTAATGCTATTTCTGCAGTAATTTCCAAAGAATGGGATAATTTGGGTAATTCATTTACTCCTTCTAAACGTTTTAAGCAATTATATCCTGTGCCGTCTGACAGATTAGAATTTTGGGACAAGATCCCTAAAGTTGATGGGGCTATTTCTACCCTTGCTAAACGTACTACTATTCCTACGTCAGATGGTACTTCGTTTAAGGATCCTCTAGATAGGAAAATTGAATCCTTTCTAAGAAAAGCTTATCTGTGTTCAGGTAATCTTCTTAGACCTGCTATATCTTTGGCTGATGTTGCTGCAGCTTCAACTTTTTGGTTGGAAACTTTAGCGCAACAAGTAACACATCGTGATTCTCATGATATTATTATTCTTCTTCAGCATGCTAATAATTTTATCTGTGATGCCATTTTTGATATTATCAGAGTTGATGTCAGGTTTATGTCTCTAGCTATTTTAGCTAGAAGAGCTTTATGGCTTAAAACTTGGAATGCTGATATGGCTTCTAAATCAACTTTACTTTCCATTTCTTTCCAGGGTAACAAATTATTTGGTTCTCAGTTGGATTCCATTATTTCAACTGTTACTGGTGGGAAAGGAACTTTTTTACCACAGGATAAAAAATCTAAAGGTAAAAACAGGGCTAATAATCGTTTTCGTTCCTTTCGTTTCAACAAAGAACAAAAGCCTGATCCTTCATCCTCAGGAGCAGTTTCAGTTTGGAGACCATCTCCAGTCTGGAATAAATCCAAGCCAGCTAGAAAGGCAAAGCCTGCTTCTAAGTCCACATGAAGGTGCGGCCCTCATTCCAGCTCAGCTGGTAGGGGGCAGGTTACGTTTTTTCAAGGAAATTTGGATCAATTCTGTTCACAATCTTTGGATTCAGAGCATTGTTTCAGAAGGGTACAGAATTGGTTTCAAGTTGAGACCTCCTGCAAAGAGATTTTTTCTTTCCCGTGTCCCAGTAAATCCAGTAAAAGCTCAAGCATTTCTGAAATGTGTTTCAGATCTAGAGTTGACTGGAGTAATTATGCCAGTTCCAGTTCCGGAACAGGGGATGGGGTTTTATTCAAATCTCTTCATTGTACCAAAGAAGGAGAATTCTTTCAGACCAGTTTTGGATCTAAAAATATTGAATCATTATGTAAGGATACCAACATTCAAGATGGTAACTGTAAGGACTATCTTACCTTTTGTTCAGCAAGGGAATTATATGTCCACAATAGATTTACAGGATGCATATCTGCATATTCCGATTCATCCAGATCATTATCAGTTCCTGAGATTCTCGTTTCTGGACAAGCATTACCAGTTTGTGGCTCTGCCGTTTGGCCTAGCTACAGCTCCAAGAATTTTTACAAAGGTTCTCGGTGCCCTGCTGTCTGTAATCAGAGAACAGGGTATTGTGGTATTTCCTTATTTGGACGATATCTTGGTACTTGCTCAGTCTTTACATTTAGCAGAATCTCATACGAATCGACTTGTGTTGTTTCTTCAAGATCATGGTTGGAGGATCAATTTACCAAAAAGTTCTTTGATTCCTCAGACAAGGGTAACCTTTCTGGGTTTCCAGATGGATTCAGTGTCCATGACTCTGTCTTTAACAGACAAGAGACGTCTAAAGTTGATTGCAGCTTGTCGAAACCTTCAGTCACAATCATTCCCTTCGGTAGCCTTATGCATGGAAATTCTAGGTCTTATGACTGCTGCATCGGATGCGATCCCCTTTGCTCGTTTTCACATGCGACCTCTTCAGCTCTGTATGCTGAAGCAATGGTGCAAGGATTACACGAAGATATCTCAATTAATATCTTTAAAACCGATTGTTCGACACTCTCTAACGTGGTGGACAGATCACCATCGTTTAATTCAGGGGGCTTCTTTTGTGCTTCCGACTTGGACTGTAATTTCAACAGATGCAAGTCTCACAGGTTGGGGAGCTGTGTGGGGATCTCTGACGGCACAAGGAGTTTGGGAATCTCAGGAGGTGAGATTACCGATCAATATTTTGGAACTCCGTGCAATTTTCAGAGCTCTTCAGTTTTGGCCTCTTCTGAAGAGAGAATCGTTCATTTGTTTTCAGACAGACAATGTCACAACTGTGGCATACATCAATCATCAAGGAGGGACTCACAGTCCTCTGGCTATGAAAGAAGTATCTCGAATTTTGGTTTGGGCGGAATCCAGCTCCTGTCTAATCTCTGCGGTTCATATCCCAGGTGTAGACAATTGGGAAGCGGATTATCTCAGTCGCCAAACGTTGCATCCGGGCGAATGGTCTCTTCACCCAGAGGTATTTCTTCAGATTGTTCAAATATGGGAACTTCCAGAAATAGATCTGATGGCGTCCCATCTAAACAAGAAACTTCCCAGGTATCTGTCCAGATCCCGGGATCCTCAGGCGGAGGCAGTGGATGCATTATCACTTCCTTGGAAGTATCATCCTGCCTATATCTTTCCGCCTCTAGTTCTTCTTCCAAGAGTAATCTCCAAGATTCTGAAGGAATGCTCGTTTGTTCTGCTGGTAGCTCCGGCATGGCCTCACAGGTTTTGGTATGCGGATCTTGTCCGGATGGCCTCTTGCCAACCGTGGAGTCTTCCGTTAAGACCAGACCTTCTGTCACAAGGTCCTTTTTTCCATCAGGATCTGAAATCCTTAAATTTAAAGGTATGGAGATTGAACGCTTGATTCTTGGTCAAAGAGGTTTCTCTGACTCTGTGATTAATACTATGTTACAGGCTCGTAAATCTGTATCTCGAGAGATATATTATAGAGTCTGGAAGACTTATATTTCTTGGTGTCTTTCTCATCATTTTTCCTGGCATTCTTTTAGAATACCGAGAATTTTACAGTTTCTTCAGGATGGTTTAGATAAGGGTTTGTCCGCAAGTTCTTTGAAAGGACAAATCTCTGCTCTTTCTGTTCTTTTTCACAGAAAGATTGCTATTCTTCCTGATATTCATTGTTTTGTACAAGCTTTGGTTCGTATAAAACCTGTCATTAAGTCAATTTCTCCTCCTTGGAGTTTGAATTTGGTTCTGGGAGCTCTTCAAGCTCCTCCGTTTGAACCTATGCATTCATTGGACATTAAATTACTTTCTTGGAAAGTTTTGTTCCTTTTGGCCATCTCTTCTGCCAGAAGAGTTTCTGAATTATCTGCTCTTTCTTGTGAGTCTCCTTTTCTGATTTTTCATCAGGATAAGGCGGTGTTGCGAACTTCTTTTGAATTTTTACCTAAAGTTGTGAATTCCAACAACATTAGTAGAGAAATTGTGGTTCCTTCATTATGTCCTAATCCTAAGAATTCTAAGGAGAAATCGTTGCATTCTTTGGATGTTGTTAGAGCTTTGAAATATTATGTTGAAGCTACGAAATCTTTTCGTAAGACTTCTAGTCTATTTGTTATCTTTTCCGGTTCTAGAAAAGGCCAGAAAGCTTCTGCCATTTCTTTGGCATCTTGGTTGAAATCTTTAATTCATCTTGCCTATGTTGAGTCGGGTAAAACTCCGCCTCAGAGAATTACAGCTCATTCTACTAGGTCAGTTTCTACTTCCTGGGCGTTTAGGAATGAAGCTTCGGTTGACCAGATCTGCAAAGCAGCAACTTGGTCCTCTTTGCATACTTTTACTAAATTCTACCATTTTGATGTATTTTCTTCTTCTGAAGCAGTTTTTGGTAGAAAAGTACTTCAGGCAGCGGTTTCAGTTTGAATCTTCTGCTTATGTTTTTCGTTAAACTTTATTTTGGGTGTGGATTATTTTCAGCAGGAATTGGCTGTCTTTATTTTATCCCTCCCTCTCTAGTGACTCTTGTGTGGAAAGATCCACATCTTGGGTAGTCATTATCCCATACGTCACTAGCTCATGGGCTCTTGCTAATTACATGAAAGAAAACATAATTTATGTAAGAACTTACCTGATAAATTCATTTCTTTCATATTAGCAAGAGTCCATGAGGCCCGCCCTTTTTTGTGGTGGTTATGATTTTGTATAAAGCACAATTATTCCAATTCCTTATTTTATATGCTTTCGCACTTTTTTATCACCCCACTTCTTGGCTATTCGTTAAACTGAATTGTGGGTGTGGTGAGGGGTGTATTTATAGGCATTTTGAGGTTTGGGAAACTTTGCCCCTCCTGGTAGGAATGTATATCCCATACGTCACTAGCTCATGGACTCTTGCTAATATGAAAGAAATGAATTTATCAGGTAAGTTCTTACATAAATTATGTTTTTTCTTCTATGATAAGCACTTCTCAGCATTTTGAAGCCCAATTCCTCTCAGAGTACAGTGTTTGTCAGAGGGATGTGCAGGGAGTATCGCCTATTGATTTTATGGTTTTCCTTGTGGTAAATATTTTTAAAGGTTCTCTGTTATCGGTCGTAGGGATTCATCTCCTATCTCCCTTTTCAAATCGATATACTCTTATATACCATTACCTCTGCTGATACTTTCTCAGTACTGGTTTGGATATCTGCTATATGTGGATGGGTGTCTTTCGGTATGTCCCAGGACATACTTGAAAATGAGGGAAATCTCAATGTATCCTTCCTGGTAAAATATTTTATAAATAAGTATGTTTTCATTATTTAAGATACTCTCAGCTATGGTTTGGCGCATTATGTTTTTATTTAAAGTTTTAAATATATGTATTTTACTTATATTTGCCATGAGTCAGGTCTATGTATATTTCCTTTTGCAGACTGTCAGTTTCAGTTTGGGAAGCATGTTTTAGAAAGTTATTTTTCTTACCTGGGGTATAGTCCTTTTTTTCAAATTGACTGTTTTTCTTTTAATTTTGTGGGCAAATTAGGCTTGGAAGGTTGCAAAATGCTGTTATTGCGTCATTCTTGGCATGAGAATTTTTTTGGTGCGAAGGTACATCTTTGACGCAAGTTCGTCATTTCCAGCGTCTTAGTTGATACCAGGTTTCCTTGCAGGAGGTTGCGTCTGTTATGAAGTGAGTTGCGTCATTTCCGGATGTTGGCAGCAAAAAAAATTTCAGCTTCATTTTGTGTTGTGCGTCATACTTGCTGCTAAAAAATGTTAATTTATTTTTCACCCCACTTCCTATGTGCCTCTTACCTTCTATATGCTCAGAGGACTATGCTGTTTGCATTTTTTCCCGTTCCTGAAACTGCTATATAAGAAAATTGAAAAGTTTGCTTTAATGTTGTTTTTTCTTTTACATTTTGCAAGATGTCTCAGTCTGATCCTGTCTCAGAAGCAACTGTTGGAACCATGCTGCTTGATCACAGTTCTACCAAAGCTAAGTGCATCTGTTGTAAGTTAGCTGAGATTATATCTCCAGCTGTAGTATGTAACAGTTGTCATGATAAGCTTTTGCATGCAGAAAACGTTTCCATCAGTACTAGTACAGTATCTGTTGTTCCTTCAACATCTAATGTACATGATATCCCTGTTGATATGAAAAATTATATTGCTGATGCGATACGGAGGGCTTTGTCTGCTATTCCGCCTTCTTATAAACGTAAAAGGTCTTTTAAAACTTCTCATAAAATTGATGAAATTTCTAATGAACGACAACATACTGAAATATCCTCCTCTGATGAGGATCTCTCTGATTCAGAAGATCCTACCTCAGACATTGACACTGACAAATCTACTTATCTTTTCAAGATTGAGTATATTTGTTCCTTGTTAAAAGAAGTGTTGGTTACTTTGGATATTGAGGAGTCTAGTCCTCTTGATATCAAAACTAGTAAACGTTTACATTCTGAAAAGAGTAGAGTCAGAAATGTGAATTTCTGGCTCCAAGGGCAGATTGCATTTTTTAGCACTTACTGTCCCCTATTACTAATATAGGTATCAAAACCTTGAATAGGAAGGAAATGTGGGTGGAGCAGCGTATGTCTAAAATTAAAACCTAACTTTTATTTCAACACTTAAAAAAAGAAGAAAAAATAATAATAACATACAATTAAAAACACAAATTCGCGTAGAACTTGGAAATTAGGGTTAAATTGTACCCTTTGTTTAGTATTTGGATGGGGTAACGATATGAGAGAGGGGTATCAATATTCAGATATTATAGTTCTCAAATAAGGTTATCTGAAGAGCTGATGTAAGTGTGGATTCTCTTGTATCTCTGACACCTATGTTATTGTGTCAAATTATTGTTGTGCATATCTATAGTGTTACTACAAATGTTTTATCTCTCTGATCTAACTGGATAATATACACCTCCTCTATTGGGCTTGTGTATCAAACTGAGATGATGAAGTATCGTACTCAATTAAATTAATGAGAGAATAAACTGTTAAGATTTAGGATTTTGGTATTGTGTATATATACAGAGGTAATTCTGCTATATGTATTGAACTTGTATGATTTAGGATTTTAGTATTGTATATATATGCAGAGATGATTCTGCTATATTTATTGAAGTTCAAATATTGAGAAGAAATGTATAAATCGAGTTTATAAACCTCCTGTGGTTACTCCAGAGGTTTTTCCAATTCCTGATGCTATTTCTGATGTGATTGCTAAGGAATTGATTAACAGTAGAAAATCAATTGCTGACGCAATTGTAAGAATGTACTTGGATAGCACTCAACAGTACAGGGTCAAGTAGTTACTACAGGTACCATAGGTAAAGAGGCCCTAAGGATAGGGGTTAGATAAAATTTAACTTTTATTAGGGTATTAAAAAAGGGGTATACAAATTAAAATTACAGACAGTGTGAAAGTGACTGAATGAGAACCTGAGATTAAATTTATCTCAGGGGCCAAAGGTGTATATATATGGTCGGAAAAACCACAGTGTGTTCTCCAGGGAATGTAATATAAATCAGTTAGAGGCAAAATGAACCTTATATCAAATTCATGTCAATTTCTGACTTGTATCACATTCATTGATACACTAGCCTCTATTGATACTATGTAAGTAGGTGAAAAGTATCAGTAGTGGTAAAATGCCACAGTTTTGTGTGTGGGGTGCAAGTTCTTTGAAGAGATTCTTGTGAGAAATATTAATTCCCCAGTGTGTACCCACGTTATGAGTGAACCCCAGAATATCTATAATACTCCATGAATCAATATTGATACTCTGGTAGAATATTGCATAGTTGACCTCTAAATAATATCAAATAATATCCTTAGCAGATGTGCTAGGTAGTAATGGGCTACTGGTATACTCTTAGCATATTATTATGACAACCGAGGAGAAATTCTCATGAGAGAAAATGGTGTCTTAACTGTTCAGTTTTTATGAACATTTTAATACGACTAGTATTGTTAGGGACCAGAACAATTCTCCCCTTCATAGAGGTATTTACATCTGTAATGACTCCTGTGATAATAGAATAATGGAATACTACTATTGTAAATTGGACCAGATCTAAGTGACTGTATTCCCGTCAGGTAGTGATATAAGTATATTCTGTCTCTTGTACGTACGGGGAAAATATAATAAAATAAATTTATGGTATTTATCTAGTTAAGTGCTTAACATCATGTTATATAATACCCGGTACTCAAGTCGACAAGAACAGTGACCCTCCCTTCACTAGCTGTGATATCAGATCCTATTGTAATTTGGTTCTAAAGGCGTAATTGTGTTAATCTTAGTCCGTGTAAAGGTAACGGTATACTGCTCAAGTGAGCAAGCGATCTTATAATCACACACTGCCCTGGTTTAAGAATTGCAGTCACAAGTGAATATAAAATTATTGAAATGAATAATAACTTAAGGAGTGATAGAATATTCTAATACCACTGTGTATTTGGTTTGGGCAAATTACAGGATATTGTGTTTCAATTAGATAATAACTAGTATATGCTTTCTTGTAACTTATATGCACCGTTTTTAATGTGCCACCGTTTTTAATATACCATAGGTTTACTTATCATTGTCCGGTTTTATATACACACTGGCATTGCATTCTGTCCGCCAGTTAGTCTGCGTCAAAATTAACCCAGTACCTGATCCGCTGGTTTATTTGAGAGTATCGTATGCACCCCCTTATACTGATATGTACCAAAAGTGTGATCAGGTGAAATATGGGGTGTTTACCACAGGATCTGTTTTTTTTTGCAGGTTTTGCTGAGAGTTCGAATGTTGCATTAAGGTAGGGGTAGCGCTAATATATTTAGGGTCTTGGTAGTTAGATTAATTTACTAAATCGACCCCGGTTTTAATCTTGGCTCCCCACTCCACTTGTAACAAACAAACCCGACCAGCAGTTAAGTAACCAAGGGTGAATAGACTCCCCACTCTTACTCGGGTATTTAATCTAGGTACAACTAGTAGTAGGTAATGATAGAGGGTACTTATTTGACTTGCGATGTTAGTTGCGATACACGGTTCGGGTGAGCCCTAATTCAAGCATTCACACAAACACACTGGTTTTTATATTAAATTCTAATTAGCCATTCATTCAGCACATCACACTGCTGTTTAAGTTAAAAAAGGAGAAGAAATCTCCGGCTGCCCTTTGCCCCCAATTTAAAGGAATGGATTAAGCCTGGTACTTCTTTTATTCCTTCTTCTAGGATTAAAAGGTTGTACCCTTTGCCAGCGGCTAGATTAGCGTTTTGGCAATAGTCCCCAAAGTTGATGGGACTATTTCTACTCTTGCCAAACTTACTGCTATTCCTATGGAAGACAGTACTTCTTTTAAAGACCCTTTAGATAGGAAACTTGAATCTTATCTAAGGAAAGCTTATTTATATTCTTGCTATCTTCTCAGGCCTGCCATTTCTATGGCTGATGTTGCGGCTGCATCAACCTTTTGGTTGGATAGCCTAGCGCAAAAGTAAACAGAGCCTGACTTGTCAAGCATTGTTTGTTTGCTTCAACATGATGATCATTTTATCTGTAATGCTATTTTTGATATCAAGATTGATGTTAAATCTATGTCTCTTAGCTATTTTAGCTAAATTCTTGGAATGCTGACATGGTATGTAAGTCTAGATTACTATCTCTTTCTTTCCAAGCTAACAATTTATTTGGTTCTCAGTTGGATTCTATTATTTCAACTATCACTGGGGGAAGGGAGTTTTTTTGCCTCAGGATACAAAATCTAAGGGTAAATCTAAAGCTTCTAATCGTTTTCGTTCTTTTTTTTCGATAGAATAAGGAACAGAAAACCAATCCTTCCCCTAAAGACTCTCTGGTTCCAATTGGAAATCTTCTTCAAGTTGGAATAAATCCAAGCCTTTTAAGAAACCAAAGCCAACTCCCAAGTCTGTATGAAGGTGCATCCCTCAATCCAGTTCAGCTGGTGGGGGCAGACTGAAATTATTCCAAGACATTTGGGCAGATTCTGTTCAAAATCAGTTGATTACAGAGTATTGTCTTTCAAGGGTATCAAATAGGATTCAGAGTAAGACCTCCTGTGAGATTTGTTTTATCTCTCACGTTCCAGTAAATCCGGTGAAGGCTCAGGCTTTTCTGAGTGTGTTTCAGATCTAGAGCTTTCATGGGTGATCATACCAGTTCCGTTTCAGGAACAGGGTCTGGGGTTTTATTCAAATCTATTCATTGTCCCAAAGAAAGAAAACGTTTTTGAATTGTTTTGTAAGAGTCCCAACTTTCAAGATGGTGACTATAAGGACTATTCTGCCTTTTGTTCAGCAAGGACATTATATGTCCACAATAGACTTACAGGATGCATATCTTCACATTCCAATTCATCCAGACCATTATCGGTTTCTGAGATTCTCTTTTCTAGACAAGCATTATCAATTTGTCGCTCTTCCATTTGGCCTAGCGACAGCTCCAAGGATCTTTTCGAAGGGTCTCGGTGCCCATCTATCTGTAATCAGAGAACAGGGTATTGCGGCGTTTCCTTATTTGGACAATATCTTGGTACTAGCTCAGTCTTTACATTTAGCCGAATCTCACACAAATCAACTAGTGTTTCTTCAAAGTCATGGTTGGAGGATCAATTTACCAAAGAGTTTCTTGATTCCTCAGAAAAGGGTCACCTTTTTAGGTTTCCAGATAGATTCTTTAACAGACAAGAGACAAATGAAATTGATTTCGGCTTGTCGAAACCTTCAGTCTTAATCATTCCCTTCAGTGGCTGTGTGCATTGAAGTTTTAGGTCTCATGACTGCAGCATAGGAAGCGATCCCCTTTGCTTATTTTCATATGAGACCTCTACAGCTTTGTATGCTAAATCAATGGTGCAGGGATTATTCTCGGATATCATAATTTATATATTTAAATCCCAACACTTAACTCTCTCTAACTTGGTGGTTAGACCATCATTGTATTATTCAGGGGGCCTCTTCTGTTCATCCTACCTGGACTGTGATCACAACAGATGCAAGTCTTTCAGGTTGGGGAGCTGTCTGGGGATCTCTGACAGCACAAGGGGTTTGGAGACCTCAAGAGGCGAGGTTACGAATCAATATTTTAGAACTCTGTGCTATTTTCAGGGCTTATCAGGTTTGGCCTCTGTTAAAGAGAGAACCATTAATTTTGTTTTCAGACGGACAATATCACAACTGTGGCATATGTCAATCATCAGGGTGGGATTCGCAGTCCCTTAGCTATGAAGGAAGTATCTCGGATACTTTCTTGGGCGGAATCCAACTCTTGTCTAATTTCTGTGGTGCATATCCCAGGTGTAGACAATTGGGAAGCTGATTATCTCAGCCGTCGGACCTTACATCTGGGGGAGTGGTTTCTCCATCCTGATGTATTTTGTCAGATTGTACAGATGTGGGGTCTTTCAGAAATAGATCTGATGGCTTCTCATCTAAACAAGAAACTTCCCAGGTACCTATCCAGGTCCAGGGTATTTCAGGCGGAGATGGTGGATGCTTTAGCAGTTCCCTGGTTTTACCAACCTGCTTATCTTTCCTCCTCTGGTGGTTCTTCAAAGAGTGATCTCCAAGATCATCATGGAACAATCGTTTGTGTTTCTGGTAGCACCAGCGTGGCCTCACAGGTTTTGGTATGCGGATCTTGTCCAGATGTCCAGTTGTCAGCCTTGGCCACTTCCTTTAAGACCAGACCTTCTGTCTCAAGGGCCGTTTTTCCATCAGGATCTCAAATTGTTAAATTTGAAGGTATGGAAATTGAACGCTTAGTGTTTAGTCATAGAGGTTTCTCTGACTCGGTGATTAATACTATGCTACAGGCTCATAAGTCTGTTTCAAGGATGATTTATTATCGAGTTTGGAAGACCTATATTTCATGGTGTTCTCATAAATTCTCCTGGCATTCTTTTAGAATTCCTAGAATTTTACAGTTTCTTCAGGATGGTTTGGAAAAAGGTTTGTCTGCGAGTACTTTGAAGGGATAAATCTCTGCTCTTTCTGTTTTATTCCACAGAAAAATTGCTAAACTTCCTGATATTCACTGTTTTGTACAGGCTTTGGTCCGTTTCAAGCCTGTTATTAAATCAATCTCTCCACCTTGGAGTCTTATTTTGCAGGCTCCTCCTTTTGAGCCTATGCATTCTTTGGATATTAAACTACTTTCTTGGAAAGTGTTGTTTCTTTTGGCTATCTCTTCAGCTAGAAGAATTTTCAAATTGTCTGCTCTCTCTTGAGTCTCCTTTTCTGATAAGGCTGTTTGGCGGACCTCGTTTAAATTTCTTCCTAAGGTTGTGAATTCTAACAACATTAATAGGGAAATTGTTGTTCCTTCTTTATGTCCTAATCCTATGAATTCTCTTGAGAGATCCTTACATTCTTTGGATGTTGTAAGAGCTTTGAAATATTATGTTTAAGCTACTAAAGATTTCAGGAAGACTTCTAGTCTATTTGTTATCTTTTCTGGTTCTATGAAAGGTCAGAAAGCTTCTGCCATTTCTTTGGCATCTTGGTTAAAGCTTTTGATTCATAAGGCTTATTTGGAGGCGGGTCAGCCCCCGCCTCAGAGGATCACAGCTCAGTCTCCACTTCTTGGGCTTTTAAGAATGAAGCTTCAGTCAGAATGAAGCAGTTTTTGGTAGAAAGGTTCTTCAGGCAGCTGTTTCAGTTTGATTCTTCTGCTTATGTTTTAATTTTTTTTCTTTAAATTTATGAGAAAAACTTTATTTTTTTTGTGGATTTAATTTTTTCAGTGGAAAATGTCTGTTTTTATTTTATCCCTCCCTTTCTAGTGACTCTTCTGTGGACTTCCACATCTTGGGTATTTCTATCCTATACGTCACTAGCTCATGGACTCTTGCCAATTACATGAAAGAAAACATCATTTATGTAAGAACTTACCTGATAAATTAATTTCTTTTTTATTGGCAAGAGTCCATGAGACCCACCATTTTATGGTGGTTATGATTTTTTTGTATAAAAGCACAATTATATTTCCAGTTCCTCTTTTTGTATGCTTTTCTACTCATTTTATCACCTCACTACTTGGCTATTCGTTAAACTGAATTGTGGGTGTGGTGAGGGGTGTATTTTTATAGGTATTTTGAGGTTTGGGAAACTTTGCCCCTCCTGGTAGGATTGTATATCCATACGTCACTTGCTCATGGACTCTTGCCAATATGAAAGAAATTAATTTATCAGGTAAGTTCTTACATAAATGATGTCTTTCTCCAGGATGGGCTGGAGAAGGGCATTTCTGCTAGTTCCCTGAGGGGACAGATTTTGGCCCTGTCTGTTTTATTGCACAAGAGACTGGCTGAGCTTCCAGACGTGCAGTCCTTTGTTAAGGCTCTTATTAGACCTGTGTTTAGATCTTGGGCTCCTCCTTGAAGCCTAAATCTTGTTCGTTGGGTTTTGCAACAGGTTACGTTTGAGCCTCTGCATTCCGTTGATATTAAATTGTAATCTTGGAAGGTTCTCTTTTTATTAGCTATTGCCTCTGTGGGCAGAGTTTCTGAGATCTCTGCTTTGAAATGTGAGCCACCTTATCAAATTTTTCATGCAGATAAGGCAGTTTTACGTACTAAATTCGGTTTTCTTCCTAAGGTTGTGTCAGATCGCAACATCAATCAGGAGATTGTGGTTTCTTCCTTGTGTCCTAATCTTCCTTCTTCGAAGGAACACTTCACAATTTGGATTTGGTTCGCGTCTTGAAGTTCTATTTTCAGGCTACTAAGGAGTTAGGAAGTGCCTTATTCTTTTTGTCCGACACATTTTCTTGTGGACATCACAGCTTGGATATTAGATCCCACATGTCAAGGCTCGTGGACTCTTGCCACCTATTGAAGAAAAAAACCCCATAATTAATGATTACCTACTGTAATAAATTATTTTCTTTCATGGTGGTAAGAGTCCACGAGAGCAGCACAGTGTGTTTTTTCTATGTATAAATGGCAGCAGTTGTTTTTATTTGCACCTCTTTATATCCTGCTTTTCCTTTCCTGCATCTGTTACTTTATTCTCCTCTTCTCGGCTATACTATATACTGGGATATGGAGGGAGGTGGGACGGTTCAAAAACTCTTAATGTTTGGGGTATCTTTGCCTCCTCCTAGTGGCCAGTAGTTGAGTCCTGTGGACTCTCACCTTCATGAAAGAAAGAAAGTATAAATTTGTTTTTTTTTCCCAGATGACTATTCTACAAACTCCCTGTGTTTACAATTAAACAGACCTCCTGTCATAAATAGTTTTCTTTCCTATGACATGGAGAGTCCACAACGTCATTCCAATTACTAGTGGGATATTCAACTCCTGGCCAGCAGGAGGAGGCAAAGAGCACCCCAGCAAAGCTTCCCTTACCCATAATTCCCAGTCATTCTCTTTGTCTCTGTCAATGGAGGATGTGCGAAGTCGGTGTTTGAAGATATTTAATCCTTTTATTGGTACTTTTCCCTGCAAGCAAGGATTGGGGTTTAGCTGTGTCCATGTCAATCTCTTTAGTAAGAGTAATGGTGGCTGTTAGCAGTTAATAAGCAGCGAGGTTGTCTTTGCTTTATTTCTCTCATTATTGCTACCCCTTTTATTATAAGCCAGGGTTGGTTACTCTGTTCTTTCTTTTACATTCTTGTCCCTGTCAGCGGCCGGATGAGACTGACAGACCTGCAGCCGCTGTAATGCCCCACAGCAGAAGACTCTAGAGGGTAAGTTCTTTCTTATTATTTATTCTCTGAGTGAAGGAGGAAGGACTAGGATGTCAGGGACCTGGTGGGACCTGCTACCCTCAGGAAGGGTGTGTATGTATAGTTATTATATCCTTAGGTTTGGGAAATTTGCGGCGGGGCACACTACTAATAATTAGTAACATGAATTATGCCGCCTTATAGCCTACCAACGAGTCTTTTAGTGGTTAGACTCAGGCTTTACAGTGTGTGGGAACCAGAGTTACTGCTGTAATTCATGTTCTATAGAATCGCATTAAATTATTCTAACACCATAGCAATTTGGTATGTGCGGACAGCCTCACAATTTATCCCTGCTCCTGCATCCTTTAACTATTTTTACTTGTTATGGGTGTATAATATGGTTGCGTGACCTCGTGCTCCATTATGGGAGAAAGTGGCAGGGATACGTTTGCCTCTCGTTTGGAGCTGAGATTTTGGCGCGCCTTATCTAGAGAGCGGCCTATCTCAGAGTGGTCTCTAAATTAAGAGTTTTAAGCAGCCCCAAGTTTTGACGTGAGCTCTCCTATTATGACTTTTTAGCAGTTGCTTACTGTGAAGCTTCTTCTGGCGATCGTATTTGCGTGCCAATAGAGTAAGCTGTTATGGACTGCTTCCTATTTGTCTTAATGACGGTGTCGCCATTTTGAATTTAACACGGTCTATGCTTCTACCCACAATCTAATTAGGCACGCATACTTCTATAGTTGGAAGATTTGTTTCCAGTTATCCATCTTATGGGTTTATTTTTGGGACATATCTTTATTAACTATGGTTTTGAACATCTTTTCTTTGTGGCAATCTAATTTGGGGCACTTTATGTGTTTTTAAGCTTTCATATAGTTTTCTGGGACTTGATAAAACCTACGATCTTATCAGGGATTTTTTTTCCTGGGCTGCCACCTAGTGGCAGTTTCTAGTAATTCCCTTCTGCAGATATTTTCTTCAGAAATATTTTTTTATCTAGTTTATTTAATCTTATATTCTGGATAATATTTATTTTGTCTGCTATATATTTTATATATGTTCAAGGTATTATTAAGGGTTCATCCCCTAGCATACTTAGAGGGGTATTTAGGGACTATTGATTACCTATACGGGTAAGATTAAAAAAAAAAAAAGGAATTTTCTAGAGCTGGGTCTCCCTTGCGCGATTGCGTGTAAGTTTGATTGAGGGTCCTGAGTTCAGACCTCTCTCTTGCTTTTTGCTCTTCAGAATTTCCTATACTTTGTTTGCTAAGCATACTATATGTATTTTTTCAGGAATCATTTCCTTTTTTCTCCTGTCGATGCCCTGTCTGATTTGATATCGCAGGAGACTACGATGGAGGAGATCCAAGATAGGATCAAAACTCTTAAATTAGCCTATACTTTTATCTGCAATGCCAAGGTAATTAGACTAGAGCTAAGTTGTCTAGCTTCTCTGTCCTAGCTCTTAGAGCTCTGTGTTTAAAACCTTGGTTGGCTGATGTTTCTTCAGAGGCCTAGCCTTTGACTTTACTTTATAAGGGTGAAACCCTGTTTGGGCCTGGTCTGGTGGAAAGGGATCTTTCCTACCTCAGGATAAGAAGAATAGACCCAAGGGTCAAAAGATTTTCCTTCCTTTCGCAGCCTTAAAGGACAGAAGTCATCTATTCTTCTAGACCAATCCAGGTCCAATTGGAAATGGGCTGTGGACATAGTATCTCAGGGCTACAGTATAGGGTTCAGATATTGTCTTCCAAGGGGCAGATTTCTCCTGTCAAGACTATCCTCTAATTAGGTGAAGAGGGAGGCCTTCTTAAATTGCGCGAAGGACCTATCCTCCCTGGGATTAATTGTACCAGTCCCTCTAAAGGAACAAGGTCTAGGATCCTATTCAAAGTTCTACGTTCCCATTTGTGGAAAGTGAATTTGGAAAAGTTTTCTAGTTCCATCTACAAAGGTATTCTTCCTAGAGACAATCATAGATTCCCTGTCCATGAAGATTTTCCTGACTTCTTGCTTCCTGTCTTTCCCTCCTGTCTGCTTTTCGTCCATCAGTGGCTCAATGCATGGAGGTGATTGGTCTGATGGTGGCTTCCATGGACATCATTCCTTTTGCTCGGTTCCATCTGCGAACACTGCAGCTTTGCATGCTCCGTCAATGGAACGGAGACATTTCAGATTTATCGCAGAGGATAAATCTGGACCCCCTAACAATAGATTCTCTCTCATGGTGGCACAAGAACATCTGTCTTGGGCACTTGCTTCCTGAGACCTTCCTGGATGATTTCAGGCTAGGGAACTGTTTGGGGTTCTCTGAAGGCTCA